>NC_072480.1:24358750-24660000 GCF_027574615.1 Eptesicus fuscus
TTCCTGTATTGGAGAAGAAAATTTTATAACATGATCTTTTCTCAAGATGTCTACCTATGGAGGTAGACTAATGTGAATCATATGTAATATACTTAATAAAGTCTTTTTTATTTTTACCACACTTAAAACATTTAATAAAGTTTTCTTGTGAAAGAATTTGGTCCATATTTGCAAATTTACTACAATTTAATTTCAATTATATATAATTTTTATAGGACCAAATGTCATTTATATGTTAAATATTGATATGCTTATATTTATGTATATTTGAGCTATTTAAATAAAGAACTTTTTTGATTTTTTTTTTCTCTGGATAACTTGAGAAACAAAGAAGACAACAAAGTACCCTTCTACTGAGACTTTTTTTACAGTTGTTTATGAAAATAAATAGAAGGTCAGGCAGAACTCACACGGAAACCTTATCAGCAGCGGAGTTCACTGGGTCACACTGCTGAGAAGGGAATGGCCAGGGTGCATATCTCCAATCCCTACAGCATTCTTTGGCAGCTCTCAAAGCTCCAGCTAGGTCAGAAAAATGGTGGTTGATAACTTTTCAGAAATTTTGCAACCTGGTTGTTTGGCACATCAATTATTAAAAGTTAAATTATATAAATAGAATTCATTTGTTTAAAGAGGAAGGTGATAAATATACAAAACTCATTATTTCCTCTATAATTGTTTGCTACTGAGTACCTCCTCCAAATTTCCTGTTCAGTGACATCATGTATGTAATTTGGAATCACCCTTGGTTGGCATATTTATACCACGGAAATTAGCACCGTATATTATAAATCATACACAATCACACCCTGCCCAGAGCTGGTTCTTAAACATTTATAGGCACACTGCTTGCCAGATGTCACATGTTGGAAGTAAGGGCTTTAATCCTGGAGTTATGGGAACTTCAAACCACATGATTTAGGAGGCATTGTCTTAGCCCTGGTATGATCAGGGGCCCTGCTATTACAACATGACCTGTCAGAACCTGGCTACAGGTGTGCCCTAGAAGCTCAGCATTCAACATTGGATGTGGTACCAGCTACTTCCCTGCACTATCATTTGCAATTGACTAGATTCAACTGCACTAAGCACTATTCAATAACTAAGAAGTAAAGGAATTAATAATGAGCCCCCACAACTATGCCACTTTGGCATGTCAACTATTTTGAGCTGAAGGCAATCAAGTCCTATCAGATTCAAGGAAAACTTTTCCTTTCCCTTAACCATCTAAAAGAATTTAGACAGAGGGCTGCTCCAGAAAGAGAACTATAACTGCAAAGAATATGGGCTAGATGGGATAAGCTGGGCTGGGAGAGAGTTTGGCAGGGCCTGGAGATAGAATTCTTTTCTGTGTCCCATTGTCTCTGAGTGCCATGACAAACATTTGTTTACTAAATATTTGCCCTTTCCAACTTCCTGTAAGTTGACTTCCTCCCTTATGAAGTCCCAGAACACTACCCGCTTCTCCTTAGCTCAGGATGGACTATAAGCCTCAAGTACCTGACTGCCTATGGGTCTCACATTCTTAGGGAGTGCCTGTATGAATGTATTAAAAGTTTTCTCTGTTAACCTGTCTTATGTTAATTTGATTATTAGACCAGTCCAAGAACCTAGCTCCTTTTGTGGTGCTGGCTTTCACGAATCACCCTTCAATATATTAATCTCTTCAATTCAACCATCATAAAAATTATTTTCACCCAAGTAGGTAATATATATTATGTAACATGATAGGTGAGTCATTTTTCAAAATTATGCATAATATGATGTGAAAAGTCATACATTTTAATAAAGTTTATATAAATTTTAAATATTATTTTTGGCAATTATTTTTATATTGGATTTTTTCTTGTGTAGAACCCCATTACAGAAAGAAACATATACTAATACATAATGCTTTTTTATCATCTTATCTCTCCTCTTTTTAACCTTTCTTTTAATGGTGCATCATAGATATTTGCCTGTCTGGAATGGTAACTTTCTGGTTTCTCATTCTATGTCTCTATGATTTGTTGAGGATTAATATTCAATCAAACTGTGCAATGAAGTTGGTTACAGTATAGAAAAAAAATGTGTTTTACTTATTTAAAATCACTGGCCTAAACCAGTTGACATGCATGAGCATTTTGATTCCTTTGAACAGATGGAGTCATGCTGAAGTCTCTAGGCATAGCCCCTGCACTACAAGAAAAAAACATCTCATAACCCCAATTTCTCTCTTATGTCGTGGAAGTCATAAAATATCATGCAAATATAAAATATAATTATCATACTTATTTTTGTTTATGAAGATGTAAGGTATTATAAAGTAACATTTACTATTTAAATAAAGTGTCTTATCTAAAACTTAAAGTATTGTCTTAAAGATTTCTTTTATTCAAGAAAAAGACTTTGCGGAAATCAAAGTCTCATTCTATTTACATTTCAGGTATTCTTTAAACTGCATTAGCATTAGATATCCTCCTATTAATTCAGGGAAATAATAAATTTTATGCAATAAGAATGTTAATATTTTCATAGTGTTGCTAATATGTATTTGCAGGAAAGTAGTATTGGTATTTTTCTAATTATAAAAAGGAAAACCTTCAAGAGAACCAATACTAATTTTCAAAAGAAATTGAATACTATGTTCATTTGTTAGATTCATTGAATAAAAATTTTTAAATGGATAACATAATTAACTGTTTATGAGACCTGTGAGAAATTACAGTGTGGAAAGCAACATGCAGAATGAGGGGAGAGGAATGGAAGGTAATGCTAAGAAGAGAGAAAGGAAGGAAGGAAGGAAGGAAGGAAGAAAGGAAGGAAGGAAGGAAGGAAGGAAGGAAGGAAGGAAGGAAGGAAGGAAGGAAAGAAAGAAAGGAAGGAAAGAAGGAAGGAAGGGCATTGCAGGTTAGAAAACATAAGAACAAATTTAAGTAAAACATATCATTTATTTCTAATGAATAGGCATTAGTATCCAACATAATCATCTTCAAGGGGTGGCTGGTTTAAATGGTGGAGTGGCGGCTGAGTCCTGCAGTGGCCTGTGCAGTGGGCATGTGCAGAAGCTGTGGGCCTGGCCATGGGGCGGCAGCTCTCCCAGGAGCAGGGCATCATCCTTCAAGGGAGTGCCTGGCTAAATTCTCTCATTTGGCATCATCAGCATTTTGTATCAGCTTAGCATTTTTGTATCTGGAACCTTTATTTCACTCAGGTGAAGAAATATGGCCTCAATTTGGTTGTAACTACTGATCCTTAGCTCATGAAATACCTAAATAATGTGGTAGAACAAAACAACAGAAAGACTGGGTATACAAGTGTTCTTCAAAACAAAAAAGTCATTTCAAATAGTGAAAGTGATGAGGTTCTTGAAAAATGACAATTTGATATTGGGTGTGACAAGACTGTGCACCCAGATAAAAATCTCAGAAAGCTACCCAAGACGAAATCTGATCAGTGATCAGACGGATCAGAGCTACAGTGACATTTCTGCCACTGTTGAGAGTTTCCTGTTCATTTGATCTGCTGATCCACACAGACAAAGATTTGGTTGCACCTGAAAAGTGGAAAGAGTCGGAACCACAGCTTATTACCAATTCTGAGTAAGTCCATCTGTGTTCCTTCACTACTCTAATCCACAAAGTAAAAAGCATGCTAGTCTACAAATCCCTGTCCATGACTGGAGATGAGACAAGAACAATATGTAATTCTCAAATGTGTGTTTCCTGAAACCAAGTCAACTATAGTTCATGTTTTCTTTTGTTGATTACTTTTTACATGGGGAAAACCTAACACTATGCTTATTGAGCTGTGCACAATTGTTCCACTATTTTGGTACCTCTCTGGCTTTCCACAGGGTTGACATAATATTTTGCACACTGTTCACAAAGGAACCAGCAGATTACACCAACCCTACAATGTGAATTCCTTTGAGGGTGGTAACTGTAGATGGAAAAACATTTGTTATAAAGGTAAATGCCTTCCTTAATCAGACCTTATAGTCAAGAAGCTTGACTCATAATATAGGTAAATATGAAACACAGAAAAGAAGTCTGAATATTCAGAATCTTTGGCCCTAACATAACTGATAATCCACAATAACAAAATATTGTTATAAAATCCTTTTTGCCATTCGTGTCATTTGTATAGTTTTCATATTGAAAAAAATCTCTAATTATTTGATTTTAATGTTTATTGCACCTACAAAGCTATCACTATTTCTGCTATTTAAATTCTGCTGTTACAGAACTCTTCAAATGTCTTTTTGTGTTTTATAAAATCAAGCTTTAAATGCCAATGATAAATAAGGGAAATGTGTATGTTTCAAAAAATAAAGTAAATAAATGGTGGAGTGGGATTTGGAATACTGAGGAATAGAATCAGGATACCTCCCTCTACCTGCCTATTACTGAGTTATCCTTCTTTATCTATCATTAATTTACTCTGTGACCTTGGACATATTTTCTACATTTCTTTACTTCTGGATATTATAAATCAAGATTTAATAAAATTATATCTGAAAAACATTAAAAGTACAAAACACCATGCAACTAGCAGGTGTAATGTGAATATTGATTGTAATTAATAAAATAAAATAGATACTTCTGGTTTAATAAGTGAGCAAAGCTCAGTATCAGGATCATACCCTCTAGGTGACAGTCTGCACTGATCTTTTCAAGTTGTATGATCTTGGGTAAGTTTTACCATTTATATTGCCACTAATGACGTGTTACATTACTAATGAAGTTACAGAAACAACAATTATGCTGTGAATGAGCTCTTAAATCCATGTACTGCTAAACAAATATAGGAAGGGAAATTATTTTTGTTGTTGTTTTCTGACTATTATATACTTCAGAAACCAATTGCCTATTTTTCTATGAAAATGTAACTTGAGTAGAATAAAGTAAACTAAATACAAAATGGTTACACATGATCAGCTAACAAACTGATGCTTTCTTTGTTTATAGCAAAGGAATTTGGAATCCCAGAAATTTACCTGAGATGAGTTTTTTGTTTGTGAAACACAATCTGGTCATGTTTCAATAAGAAAAGTGAAACCCAGAGTAGAGAAGTTATCTGGCTAAAGACTTGGTTAAACAGGGCTAGAACTCAGGACTCCTATCTGTGGGTCAAAATACCTTTCCTATTGCATTGATGCCTCTATTATTTAGTACAAAGATTAGCTGTCAAACAACAGAAAGTCTTTTGTCATATTTGGATTAGAGCAGCCACAATGTGGCTTGGAAGGAATCAGCCAACATAAGGTGTTATCATCTGTGAAACGAAAGAGGTCATTATTGGCTGTTTCTGTGAGGTGGCTTGAAAAGAGGAGGGGAAGAGTGTCACACTCTGCATGGATCCTTGGAGTTTCTCAGGATAACACTCCATTAACAATGACAAGTTGCCATCTGTTAGTGAACTCTTCCAGAAGAGAGCAAAAGCTGCCCGAGATCATTGTGCTGCATTCAAACTGATTCTCCAGCTCCACCCCTTGGCTTTGTCACATGTGCCAGCAGATATCCATGGTCACTGGTAAATGTTCTCAGTGAACTAAACAAGTGTCATGGAATAAATTGTAAGTATTTATAAATTATACGTGGCTATTTGAAAGAAGCTTTCAATTACTCTACCAATAAAAAAAAGGCAGTTAAGTTATACTTTAATAACTTTGCCTGCAAGTATATTCAGCAATGCAGCTTTTTTTTTGTTATTCTCTAACAAACTATTTGTAGGAAGTGGTATGAGGCCGCTCCAGGCAAAAAATAAAAAAAAATAAAACTGACCAGTTTATGCATTCACCTTAAATTGCATCTCTTGCAGATTTCCTGATGCAGATGGGGGAATAGCAGTCCATTATGATAACCTCTCCAGTTCATGCATGCTAAATGTGAGAAACGTTATGGAATATAACATTTTCACCTCAGCATATTGGCAGCTTTTAAGATATAAAAATATTTGAATAAGTAATATTTTTACTTGTTTTCATGTAGTTTTTATGAAATGCAACTAAATACATAATATATTTGCCATTTTTCTATTTTAAAAAGATACAAATCCCGGGTTATTTGCAGAGGTAGAAAATAATGTGTGTGTGTGTGTGTGTGTGTGTGTGTGTGTGTGTGTGTGTGTGAAGAATACTTATCACATTTAAATTATTAGTTGCTAGACAGAAGGAATAGTAACATTTCAAAAACTGTAATCTGGGACACCTTGACACTATTAAATATTAACTGAGCTCTGTGCTCCTGAAAACAATAGGAAGCTAAGGAACCTTCTCACCCTGTTTTACTCTGGGAAGCATGTTACTAAGAAGCACACTTACTATGCGACTTAGACAAAACTAAATGTTGCCCTACTTACTCACCTATCGCCAGGGAAGACACAAACTCCCCGTTCTCCCTTTTGCCTCATAAATGATTGTAGGAACTACTTGTCCCTAGTTATCAACTGGAGCAAAATGCTTTTTAACTTAACT
The DNA here is from genome assembly GCF_027574615.1 of Eptesicus fuscus. Classification (NCBI taxonomy): domain Eukaryota; kingdom Metazoa; phylum Chordata; class Mammalia; order Chiroptera; family Vespertilionidae; genus Eptesicus; species Eptesicus fuscus. The sequence continues at coordinate 24,365,208 of NC_072480.1, forward strand.
TTGGTTAAAATTTCTCCTTCTACCAGGTTACTGAATTTCTGCCTACTCATCACCTGAGCAGCCCACTACCTCTCCTTCAATAGCTCCCAACCCACCCCATTCTAAATTAGTGTAAGTCACTCTCCAAACTGCTATATCTTCAGACCACCCCAGCGTCTTGCTTCTCTCACCTGGTTCTTCCTGGTTTTAATTGCTCCTCTCCACAAAGGAAAATGTTTTGCCTAACCCTTGAGATGTTTGCAGGTCTTATGGTCAGAGCATTCTGATTTGCAATAGTTCCAGGTCCCCACTATTGCAATGGTCTCTTTCCCATTCCCTGTGACAATGCTTTTTTTAAAAAGTCTCTTCTTACTAAGTCTGATGCTTAAATAGTTGACAGTAAAATGCAATGCATGTGGTTTACTTCAGGTAGCTTTGGTACAGAGAAGCTTTGACAATGTCCTTCACCGGAAAGACTAGAACAACTGCTAGTTAAGATGGCTTCCACATGTTGGCCAACCATGTTCATCTTTCCATTATCACAATTGCAACCCTTTTTGTGTTACTATTTTGTCTTTCTTATGAAGGAATCATCAATGTTTCACTTAGGATGCAGTGAATTTTTAACATTTAACAAACACCCATAAAGAACAGAAAAAGGTCATTTCTATGGTTTGAATTTACAGCAGGTGATGATGAAGCGCATGTGATTTCAATACTTCATGTTATTTCTCTGAATAAAAAAGAAAAAAATACCAAAACAAACAAAAAAAAACCCACAAAAAACACATACATTCAGAGCAATATGGAAGCGCCCATGTGGTAAGGTGCTTCATCTCTTGGCTAAACTGAAAATTGTGTGAAATGTTTTTCCTTACATTAAGATACAATCCTAGATGAGCCATTTTGAAAGAAAAAATAAAATTCTATCTGTGACATCATTTTACTAGAAACCAGTGAGAGAGCCTGCTATTTAATCTCCACACTGTGTTAATTAATAAATCAAAGAAGAATATGCATAATGATAAACCATTTTTAAGTAAGTGCTTTTCAATAAGAAAAATGCAGCATGGTTCCGCTTTTTCAGGCTTTATGTGATTTGTTTGTGCTTGCCTCCACAATTTGTCATGGTCACATTGAGCTTTAAAACTATTCTCTAAGGTAGCTGCTCTGTCACAATATTGATGTTCTTAGAGAATTTAATGAGAAGGTGCTAAATTTTAATATCAAAATCACTGGTGGAACTAATAATGGTCAGGCCAAAGACCAGCCCTCATGGGTTATGAATGTAATTTAATATGTGTGCTTTAAGCACTTACTAGTACGTGACACTGTTCCTCTGTGAATTAGCTGTAAGAGAGTGGTTCAAACAAAAAGAAATAGCCCTTCAGAGCCCATGCATTCAAATCTCTCTACCCCTGCATGTAGAACATTGGGGAGGCTTTCTGAGAGATGGGGAGAAAATTCAAAAGAGGTGTTATTTTTCTGCCTGAATTAAAAATTTGCCTAGGTTTGGGAAGGAGTTTTCTACTATGCTGCATTATGGGTCCAGCTAACTTTGCCTTTGAAAAAATTAAATCTGTATTGTTGAAAGTATTACATATGTCCACCTCTTTCCACCATTAACCCCTTCTAGTGCTTTGCCTTTTGAACTCTGATTTCTGCCATCTGCCTTGCTCAATGATGTTCTTCCTTTCTGCTTGGATAGACTTCCCAGCTCAGCTCCTGTTCCTGCTGCTCAGGGCTTGACCCCCATATCCTGCCCAAACATACACATTTACCTCTCTTCCTGCCTCAGGACTCTGGAGGACAGTCCCCTTTCCAGCTTCCTGCTCCTGCTGTTACTTACCTAGGCTGCTGTCAAATTTATTTCTTTGGACCTGGTTGTGAAACTGACCTCATTCCTTTTGAACCACTTTAACAATGGATTCGAAAGTGATTTGCACAGAGATAGCTCTTTTTCGATGATGCTACTTTGCTGAGATATCTCAGCCACTCTGTTCTAACTAGTTCCACACTCCACTTGAATTCTGGTTGGTCATTACTTTTATTGTTACTCTGCTTTCTCACATTATTTCCTGTGGTATCTAATTGATTTTTAAGTTTTAAAATTTAATATTACTAGCTCATAGACATTGTATAATTATAACTGTTTTTTCTTAAGTCCAAGTGTTGATAATCTTGGGAAATGTCTAACAATTAAATAAGTACCAAACATGAAAATCTCAAGAATAATACAATAATTTCTGCTCATTTAAGAAAAATTACGTGTGATTTCTATTATTGTTAGCAATTTTCCATTTGAATATGATTATGCAAAACAGTCATTAACTACAATCATAATTTTGTTTTGTTTACTCTAATCATTTAATAATTAATTATCTTTAAAACTTTAGACCATATATTGCCCTGTTTCTAATTAACCTAAGATGATTGAAACTAGATGTCTTTTACATCCTTACTTAGTTATACAATTTATAAATGAAAAATTTCAAGGAAATTCTTCTTAGAATGAGCAGCATCAAATAGTGTGCATGGGGGATGTGTGTGTGTGTGTGTGTGTGTGTGTGTGTGTGTGTGTGTAGACACATATTTTTATTATTATGTGTTGAAACTTTTAGTGTGCCTCATCAATGGCTTTGGCACATTCTTTGTTCAAAGGCTTCACATAGGAATTTGGGATCTAACTTTATACTATGCCAACTTTTATGGTGGCCTTTCATTCAGTTTATTTCAAAATGTCGGTCCCTCTCCACCTGCCTTTGTACTGACATAGCTTACCTTAGGCCAGAGAGCATGCTGAGCAGCTTCCAACAAAGTGAGACCAGGGATGTTTCCCAATCGCTCTGCAGGAAGGACTGTCTGAAGTTTAGCTGCATCCTCCCCTAGAGTCAGCTCTAAGCCATCACTTTGCTAATGAGCTCAGTTTTCACCAGCATGCAAAATGCTCCACTGCTATTTCACAGTGCTGGCTGCTTTTTGTTAAACTTTTAAGTCCCTGGGAATTTTATTTGTGTAAATGTTTTGCAGTATTCTGTAATGCTGAGGATTTTCCAGAACCAATGAAGAATATAATACAACCATCTCTTATTTATACTTTGTTCTTGTTGTTTTTTCCTCGTTGGTGACAACATCAGATTGAAATAATTGCTTTATATCTACTGTAACATTCTTATAAGACATTACATATGACAAAGAATTTGAGATTTTATTTGCTTTTGCAAATAATGATTTCTCATTGTTTAGCAAATCTTAAAATCTCTTCAGGCTGTGCTCACCAAATACAGAGTATCCTTCTAACTGTTTTTAAAATATTCATTTATTTGATAATGCATGAGTTATTATTTTTATATGTTTGTCTCCTTTGGGGCTATTTATCCTATAAAGTTATGTTGTCATTCTGTCTCCAGTTTTTGTGTCACCATTGTTTATATTTTCATTGATTTAATCAACAGATGCTTATTTGAGTGTGTATTCCATGCTAGATGAATTTCTTGGCACTATCCATACCACATAGAATAAGAGAACTCTGGATCTTACAGGAGTGGGATAGAGACACTGAAAGATATACAACTGATTAAATATTGAGTAAGTTAAATAATGATAAGGGGAGAAAATAAGTAAAAGGGGGTCTTTAGTTTTGAATAATAAATAATAGGCAAAGATATTTTTGGGGGGCAAACTGATATTTGATTAAAGATCAGAAACAAAGGATAATGCATGCAAATATCTGAAGTGAAAACATGTCAAACAAAGGAAACAGAAAAGATGAGTGCACTAAGGCAGGTGCATGCCTGATGTGTCCTGGGAACACCACAGACACCAGAATGGATAGAGCAGAGTAGCTGAATAGAATGGAGCAAAGGATGCTGGGAGCTGAAAGATCATTTTGCAATAATCCAGGTGAGCATGATGGTGACAAGTATCAGGGTGGTAGCAGAGGAGCTAGTGAAAAAAGTAAATGGTAAGTGAACTGAGATGAGACAGAGAATACTGTTTTAAAGTGGGCAGTAAATTAGAACTTGGGTCGAAAAAAAAGATGTTGATCTTTTTTTTTCTAAGATTTATTTCCAAATCTCATTTTGCACTAAGCAAACCTTTCTTTAGATGATGATATTTTAATGTCTTCTGCAATATGTTAAAATTTCTATCAAAGCAATTCCAAATTCAAAAGTTCTGTATGAAACTATTCATTCATCTCCTCCCCTCTAATTTTATTCAGCTTATATTATATGTCAAAGATTTTCCCTCTATTAATCTCTTTGGTATGAGTTAATAACTACAATGAAATAGATTTAGAGATGTGTCCAAGAACATTACTTTTCAACTTCGTGTTTCAGTCTATTTTTTCTAAATCTAGGAAACATTGAATGTCTATAATGCACTTTTATTTTTTCAAAATATTGACAGCTAGAAATAAAGCTGACTCCCAAGATTTTGATGAAATTATTGACCTTATTTCCAAAAGCATCTCTTCTATCTTATGAAAGTACTGTAACCTAAGGAACAAAGTACAATCGGGGTAGGGGAGAGGGGAGGAATCTTTGTGACTTCCAGTCTTTCAATGCAAGAAATGAGTGTGATAGTCTTTATATAAACTATCCTTTAAAGCTGTCTCTTGACTGTTGTGTTGTCATCAGTCTTTGATAAATCACATAGGGGTTTCATAAATCCATTCTGAGAGTTTCAAGGAAAAGTTTTATTCAAAATAGGAAAAAAAATATCCTTTATCCCTTTTATGTAATATATTGACAGGCATATGCAGATTCAACAGGATTTCTTTCTTACTTCCTAGGGATTAGTTGTAAAATATTGGAGAACAACATTTCCTATGTACCTAAAGGCTGTTAGCTAAACTCTAAATGCTTTGCAGTGACTAATTTTCTGCATTACATTTTCAATAATATTAAGAATTAAACATTTAAAAACAATTTAAATTATACCTGCTTAGTGGTCTTCATACTTGCTTATGCATTAGAATCACCTGGAGGGCTTTTTGAAACACAAATTGCTGAGCATCCTCCTCCAGAGCTTCTGAGTCAATATGTTGGGGTGAGACACAAGTTTGTAACAATATTCCCTCCATTGTTCACTGAACCCTAATATCAGCCAACAAGATCTCATAAATCAGACTAACCATGCCCCCACAGGCATTGTTCACTTTTGCATCTTTTTGTTTTCAAATGCATTTGTCTCTCTACCTTGAATTAAGCACTGCTCTATAAAGAACTTAGGCTTGAAGCACATTCTCAAAGAATGCATTGTTTTTAATAAGAATGGATTATTTGTCACTTTTTTCATTTCAACAAGTCTGATTATTTAATTTTGCCACTTGATACAAAACTCTCTATTTTCTACTAGTTATATATATTATTGATTTCAGAGAGGAAGAGAAAGGGAGAGAGAGATAGAAACATCAATGATGAGAGAGAATCATTGATTGGCTGCCTCCTGCACCCCTCGCAATGAGGATAGAGCTCACAACCCAAGCATGTGCCCTGATTGGGAATTGAAACATGACTTTCTGGTTCATAGGGAGATACTCAACCACTGAACCACACTGGCTAGGTTCTACCAGTTCTTTTCTGTTTCTGAGCATGTTTACATGCAAACTCCTGTATATTTGCCACCACATTTCAGCTGGAGACTGGGAAACAGAACCTAGGGGAATTTTTAGAGGGCACACTTGTCTTTCACCAAGTGCAAACTAGAGGCAGGGAGGGAGCCGAGATCAATCTCTCTCAGGCCATCCAGACCTTCCCTGAGGGCACTGCACCTGCCCTAGGAAGGCTGGAGTCCCAGAAATAAGGTCGAATTTCTGAGGCCAGAAAATTGAGGATGAGACTAGAGAGCAAAGAGAGATTCCCAATGACAGGAAAGATGCCGGGTAAACTGTAAATTGGTTTTCTGTCATTTGGAAAGTAATCAAGAATATAAACAAGAGAAATAGCTGGTAAAATATAAAATAACTTTACCTTTAAGTACTTTAAAATACAGCCACCCATTTAAAATTTAAAATTAAAACAGTATTGGGGATAGCAAATTTGTAAGGAGAGGTTAAAATTTTGTACCACTAAAAAAGGTTCTTAATATTTATTGAATTAGATTTTTATTACATGAATTTAGACTGTGATAAATTAAAGATTCATATTGCAATTCCTAGAAAAACAAAGAGATATAGCTTCAAAATCAAAAGATGAAATAAAAATGTAGAAAGAAGGAAGGTGAAAAGAATTATTCCACTGATTAAGCAATAGGTGAGTGTTAAAGAATTTGTTTACAAAATATGAAACCAGTTAATAAAATAAAATAGGTTATAAAGGTCTTAAATGGTGGATAAAAAGTAACAAAGGCATAAAGCTTATCACTTGGACAAAAATACCAAATTATGATATTTCTAAATACCATAATTTTTAAATCAAAGGAAACTAAACAAACTGAGCAAATGCAAAAGAATATATATAATAATTATAACAAACTGACAAAGTTAAAACCAAATACATCAGTGTCTGTAGTTAAGACCAAATACAGCAATCTTATCAGCTAATGGAGTTAACAAACTTTAAGAGAAAATTATTAAAAGAAAACAAGATTTTAGTTTGACTTAAAATTCAGAGCTAACTTATGCTATATGCAAGCAAAACAAAGCAAAGTTCAAGGGACATAAACTAAACACTTTAAAAAGAATATTTTTAACTCGGCATAAATTGAACAATTAGAAATTAGCTTTATTATTCTGTTATCAGACAAAGTAGAATTGAAGCCAAAAAGCATTAAATTTGACAGAGGTGTTCCAATATTTCTTCCACGTTTTCTCTCCCAAGTTACACCTGATCTGTCTTGTGTTTTCTTATGACCTTCCTGTCTCTCTATCTTGCTTTTCCTCTTGATCAGCCAATGTCTGAGTGGCCCTTTAATTTTTTTCTCATAAATAATGCATTGAATGTCTTTTTGTGTGTGTGCGGTTTTTTTGTTTTGTTCGTTTTTTACTTTAATTTTTGCATTCAATGTTTTAATGTGTATATCAATTTAACTTCTTGCCTTCTATCCTTCCCTCCTTTCATTTCTTTCCTTCCTGTCCTCTCTCCATCCCATCCACTGCCTCCCCCACCCCTTTCTTTAATTTTTATTGTCTATTTCAATGTCTAATTTAGGAAGCAGAATTCATCCTTAATATTTAAGTAAAGAGAGATGTATTTTAAAAAATTCTTGAAAAGGATAAAATAGTAACAAGTTTTTACTCAGAGGTCAAAAAGTTGCCATTGTCCTTGGGCCATCCAGGAGTCCATTCTCATGCCCAAGTTGCTGGAGACACAACTGCTGCTGCTGGACAGGTGTGTCACCCACTGCCCCTACTGGGAAAACCAACTCTGCTGGAGGCACAGTCACTTTCAGTCTTCGGCCTCTGCTACTGTCTCTGTCACTACTCGAGCAAGAATCAGAATGACTTTTCTCTTCCTGTTACCTTCTATGCCCAGGCTTCTTTAGGCCAGTCCTAACTAGAACTAGCAATGGAATCTGAAAAAGGCAATTTTAAGGCTTCCAACCTTCTATGAGACAGAAGGGTGATGTTGAGAGAACAGACAAAAGATCAATATCAGGACTTTATCATCTATCATCGATCTGTACAACATGTGTTTAAAAGAATACTCAACAACATGTCAATCTTCCATGATTGAATTATTATTGATTTAAACATACTGATTAATTTTGGTTGGTTTATACAAATGTTCATAGTAATAAAATTACTGCATTAGACTTGTAGTAATAGTTTAGCTATCAATATATTTCCTCATTTGAAGATTATTTTAATTTTTTATTTTCTTTTGATATTTCTAAAGATGATATACATTTTAAAAATCAATGCATTAAAGAACACAAGTTAATTTTTTATGGAAAAGATGTTATTAAATTAGTACAACTTACAAAAATCAATATGTACATTCTAAGCAATTAACTGTATGTCATCAATGCAAATACATTATTATCTCTTGCAGTTCAACTTCATGTGTTTTTATGAGAAAATTTCTTTAACCAAATAGTTGATGTGGAGAAGAAAATATATTGGCTATTTATATTAACTACATTTAGCAAGAACATCTTTTATGGATTTCTCTAGCTAATTATATCCATGAAATATTACCAGATTAGGATAGTATTGTTGTATTTTTCTAACCCTTCAGGATATATTTACAATATAGGACTTATTTGCTAAATACTATAATTAAATAATATAAATAGCATTAATTTAGTAATTGATATATGTATCTGATGAGCCTATTCCAGGCTTAGAGTACTTGTGATCTTTAAAATCAAATAAAATCAGCATATTATATTTTCACAAGGTCGAATGGTGCTGCATTTCTTGCCATTTGTGCTACAGAAAAGACAACGTATTTTCTTTCCCTTGTTGTTCTCTATATATTTACCCTAAGTTTTCCTAGGGCATTGCACTTTCTGCTCCTACGGAGTCATTTTTATAGTCATCTTCCTCATTCAGACCTTTTCTAGCTCATTTACTTATTCCTGTATTTACACTCATAATCAGTATGTAGTTCCATGTTTTAAATATGATATATTTCCTAAAAACAGAAAATATGAATGAACTTGTATTCCAATGAAAGAACTACCACTTACTAAACTAGCTGTAACATAGGAACTTTTCATACCATTTCTTAGCCTCAATTTTCTCATTTGTAAAATGTGACTAATTATAGTATACATTGCTTAGAGTACTTGTGACCTTTAAAATCAAATCAAATCAGCATATTACATTGTTACTGGCCCACAAAATCTCTCAATTAGGATTATCAATTATTGAAATCTGACCTTCCAAATCTTTGCTTTTAATTGTTTGAGAACATTGCAAATATTTCAAGACAGAAGAGAAAAGAAAAAGAAAAATATCAGTATAATGTCAAACTTCATCCATATTTAGTGTTGTTATAAAATCATTATTAATAACCCTGACCATTTTCACTTTTGCTAAAATTTAGGGATATTATATATACAGCCATCTGTACATTGAAACTATTATGAACTAAATGTGAGATAATATTAAATGTTTAAATAAACAGACAGATGTAAAAAAATTTACATTTCAATTACTACCAATTTTTGTTTCTTGTACACTTTTTGAGATTTGATTTTCACATTCATGTGTTTACGCCCTGATCCCATGGTAGACTATTGCTGCTTAGTATCATAAATAATGAAGGTATGTCTGCTACACAAGATGCCATCCATCTGCCATTCTTTCATCACACAGTGTAATTTAGAAGAGTTTATTGTATATCGTCCATTTTGTCTTTGCCTCAACAACTCACTGTTTGCAATCCTCTCCTCCCATACTTTCCATCACACTAACATTAAGTGGTTCATGCTTTCAAGAGAAGATCTAATAATGTAATGTGTGTTCTTAACTGTCAAAGTATCTTTTGTTTGTTTCAATATTTTTAAAAGTCAATTTGATAATGTTCTAGTTGCAATGTTGCATAGATTTTCCCAGATTATATGTTTCTTGTACATTCTATTATTTTTGTGTGCAATTTTCCATACCACCGGGCTTTTAAACAACACTGTTGATATTATACCAAATTTAGGCCATATTGCCTCCAAAGAAAGAGCCCTTTTAATAAATGGCCATGGTATAGCAGTGAAATATGAAACAGCAAGGTTATACTTTAATGTTTTTTCTTGACAGAGAGTGTGCCAATTTTAGAGCCATGCTAGCTAGCCATGGCGGAACCCTGGGGTCCTCTCCCTCACTGGGGAGATCAATAGACAACCACCAATATCATGAGACTCTTAACCACACAGAAGAAAATCGGTATTTTGAGAAAGAGATGGTAACCTGAAGAGTGAGATTTGGCACTATGTCTCATGGAACATGTATTACTTTGAAAAGGTGCACAATTCAGTGAGTGTCCTGTCATTAGCAAAAAGATAAGAGAGTCAATAAATGATGAATGAGATCATGCTAGCAAAATGTTTTAGAGTGACAAAATGTACAAAGGCAAGATAATACATATGGATAAGAATAAAATAGTCATCTTGTGAAGAAGATATTGATTCCATTTTTAAGGCTCTTACGAGTAAAAAGAGATTTTCTTTTGGAATAGTTGGGACAGTCTGATGATCTTGCAAAAATGCATCAATTAACAAACCTAAGAGTAAATTAACTCTTCTAGAAATAAAAGAGCTTAAGAGTGTAGTTTGATATAATCAGTATGCTCCCAAGAGGTATTTTCTGTATGCAGATCTTGTAAAACAATTTCAGAAGATTTGTATTCATTCACTCAGATCACTGACAAGTATAATTCTCAAAGATGGCATAGCAAGATAAGCTGTTCTCTCTGTGAAGTTTGAAATACTTTGCTTAGATAAAAAGAGAACAAGGAGCTCATGCATAGTGTTGGGCAGAAACAGTAAATAGTCTCTTCTTGCTTGACCACACTTTTTAATCTAGTATATAAAATATGTTTTCTATTTAATTGCTTCCTTAAGTAAATAAATACTTGTCTCTTTTTGGTGGCTGCTCTCAATATAAAACTAGAGCAGCCCAGCATTTCTATAAATCCTTGTGTTTGAACAGGAGATTCAAAGTGAGCAATGGGAGCACAGTGATTGCAAACATCAGGCACAGAACTGGAGTTTCTTCAGCTCTGTCATTCTGTATACGAGTCATTTTGTAAGACTTGCAAAAACTATTTTTTGTTGACTTTTCTTTTCTTGGATAATTCATTGCATTAATTTAATGCATTAATTTTTTACCTCTCCTCTTTCTTTTTGTACTGTAATGTCCTGGGGGTTGGAGGCATACATTTCATCTGAAACAAGCATAAATAATTCTAAACTATTATTAATTAATCCTCAAAATCAATGTGTATACTTGAGCTCTCATGTGACTGTATACCTGGAATTTTCAAAATTAACTTTCATGTGAACATAATGCTTATGAAATGTTAGTAATAAATATGTTAATTTTAACCACACATATTATATGTGCTATTATAGCAGCTATATCGTCACCTCTTAATATTGTCTTTATTGTGAGCAGGCTACTTCCACCGGAGCCCTAGGTACACCACTGTGGTCAAGAGAAGACTTTTTAAATTGGTCTTAAGATGTGTGCCAACGGGAATGACCCAGCACCTAAAGAAAAATCGATCTAAAAGGCAAAGGGAAACTGAGAGGATGACTTGTAGTAGGTAAGAGGATTTGCAATCTGGTGACCAAGAGAAGGGGTTGGACTTAGATAATTGCTCTGTGAGTGAATCTGTGAGAGCTAAAGTAAAGCACATGGGTATGCAGAGGAAGAATAGCTGGGTAGATGTCATTATTGGGTAATATTTGCACTTTTAGAGTTGTTAGAAGATTCCCCTTAAGTTACTCATAATATGAGCCATTGATTTGAAAACAAAAATGAGAGCAGGTTTTATCTATCATTATGTAGTCCCCAAACATCTTAGTTCACCACAGGAAAAGAGAGCTAACAATTTTTAGTGCCTACTACAAGTCAGACATTGTGAGGAGGGGGCTACATATATTATATCTTTTAATATTCGGAACAACCCTGAACTGCGATTATACCATTTTCATATAGGAAACCATAGGTTTATCGAAATTAAGAAGCTTATCAGAGGCCACAATGTTAGTAAATGCAGAACTTGGCCTCCAAATCTGTCCTTTCAGACCCCAAAGCCAGTGCTATGCATACTTCCTCATGATCGCTTTTTTTATAAATGCATATTCATAATTTAATGGTTTTACTTTCCTTGGGCTGGTGTGATAACCAAAATTGAAGCAAACCACTTGGTTACTAACTGAAATCTTAGTTACATTCTGATACATTTAGCTAAACTTTGGGGTCTTTTGGACAATATGCCTGTAAAGTTAAATGATGACAGAAAGAGAAAAACAATAGTAGTTTATACAATTAATAAACCTCCAACAATTCCTCTATTCAGTCAGACATGATTATGAGTGTTATCAGTGCTAAAAAAGCCTGCTGCTCAATCTAATTAAATGTTAACAGCAAAGGGGGGTTTTCATTTATTTGTTTATGAAGGAAAAGGTAGTTATCTGCATTTGTAATTTTAAAAATATACACTTCTTGTATGTCTTCAGTTCTAAGCAATCTGTTGTCTTGTAAGTTTAAAAACAGTAAGGAAATTGAAAATGTGTATAAGCCGATATAGTGCACAGTTTCCTGTACTGAGAGGTGCATATGGGAACAGGACTTACACTTTCTAAAATTGCGTGATATTTTAGAACAAGCATTATTTACATTTATAAAATGATTTTCTTCATATAACTCACAGCATTGAGAATAAGATGAACATTTTTCCTCTGTTGAGTAAAACCTGTCATTTATTAGAAAAATCATCCCTTTCCCTTTTTCTGTATACACAAGTTAATTAAAACTAAACAAGTTGATTTTTATATTTGGTTTTTCTTTACTTACTGACTTCAAAATGTTGTTCATAGCTATGCAAAACTGCTTTACATTTCATAGTGTGTTATTAAATTAATTATAAATTTTATTTACCCAAATAAATAATCACTATATTTTGGCAATGTCTTCACTGTTTGTCACTTTTTAGGTAATATGTGGTGCTTTCTTATTTCAATGTATTGTTCAAAGGGTATAAGTTTCATAGTAGGCAACAAGGTCAAATTATTTTATGACAATAGATAAGGTAAATTTCTATTAAATCACACTGCTGAAAAGAAGTAATGTTGTGAAGGTCTGTGGTAGAGTTAATAAAATAGCCTTACCCTCCACCCACATGCTCTCTCACCACTGTTGACCCATGCAAAGAGTAGAACACCTCAAGCTTCTGGGAAAATGCTCTGAAATAGTTCAACTGTGAACATAAATCACAATTTTACCTTGCCGTTTCATTGATGAGTGAACCTGTGTTGTCTTGAAAACTGTTCTTATAGGTATAATTTCAAAATCTCTCATTCCCCCTGATGTATTTTATGACTCTCCATTCTAAGATGCTGTGAGTATTCAGATGAACTATTTTTAGCATATGTTCTTTAAATCCCAGGACTTCGGGAAATCCACCAAGTACTTAGTGGATGCCTAACTCTGTTCACTAATGGCAGGATCTGAACATTATTTTATCTATGTAAGCTTCAAAATTCCTACCTTTTCAAGATAATATTCACCATATATAAATACATGAATATAAGAGAGATTAAGTGAAAGAGTGAAGGTAAAATAAGAGCATAGACACTAATACATTATGAGTGTGAAGATTATAAATAATTTTATTTTAAAATTCTTTTGTTGTAGTTTTAGATATTAACAGAAAACTACATTATTTCTTTCCTAACATATTATTGATAAAATATTAAGACACAAGCTATAAGTTCATTTTGCTTCATTTTTTTCAAATAAAATATATTTTATGCTACCTTACATTGATATACTCCAAATTAAAACTTTAAATTTTGTTCAAAACAACTGCTTTTCTTGTTAAATTATGTAGCTGTGTTAAATGTAAACAGTTCTATGTTATACTAGGTGACAATAACTTTTATTTAAACTGACATAATACTTCACTTTCTAGTAATTATTAAAAAGAACATTTACCTGGTTTGATTACATATACATAAATTATTTTTCCTGCTATTAGTAAACTGTGCATCTCTTTCACTTCATCATGTAAAAATACTTGACCTAAACCAGCCATCTCAGGTTAACAGACTAACCCTAAAATATGACAGGAAGGACTTAAATATCTATAGCCCAGCTTTTGTAAATTCAGCATGAAACATTTCTGATACTATTAGAGTCCATACATGACCCAGTGTCTTGTTCTAAAAACATCTATACCCTTTAACTAGAATTTGTTAAATGTGCTTTTTCAATTAGTCATAATGCTTGAGTACCTGTCTTGGTCACATACCCAGTGTTCTAGTCTTAATGGTTGGTGTTCTAGTTGGTTCTCAAAAAACTTCTTACTAAGAACTAAAATCCATCACTGTGTATCAGCCATGGGCCTGAGGACCTACTCATGATACATCTTCCTCAAAATTATTTGCTACTTGGAAGTTAAAAAGATTTGTCTCTTTGTACTCAGGGACTATTGTCTGTTCTTGGAAACACACTGTTACTGATGTTAGATCCTAACAAATTCGACTCTAAAGTTTCTTTTTTAAAAACATTTTGGGAGTAATGGAGACTCCTATATCTGGCTAATTTTTCTACCTTCCTCCAAGTCCCCATGCAAGCTTTTCCTTGCCTCATGGTAAGTGTGATTGCTATCTCACTCCCCATCACACTATCATGCTCATTTAGGTTTATACACACAGATTTTTTTCTTATTTGCATTATATGGTTATAGGATAAGAGAAGTTAATTTGTCTCCGATTTCACATGCTATCTAAAATTAGATATTTATTTCATTCACCAAACGCCATGTGGATGCCAAGTATGTACAATGCCATACATGAGATACAGGAATGGATAACTGTCAGAAAAGTTTGAGAACAAAAAATGGAGAGTTTCTTCCAACTGGTTTTGAGAATTAGAACTACACTATGTGTTTTGTAATAACTGGGGCCTTCTGTATTTTATTAAATTATATTCTGAGTACCTTACAATGCGTTTGGCAATATTCTAGCTAATCAGTGAAATAACAAGAGCTTCCGGGTAAAGGTGGACTTGTTCTGGCTGTGAAGGCCACATTGAGTTTTTATTCACATAGATTTATTCCACTTGGTGAATGGAATCATGTAACTGAACAGAGAATGTGGATCAGATATGTTGAGAACACTGAGAGAGGTCTTGTGTGGTCTATTCCACTCTGTTTCCTAAAGAGTTTCAGAGAGACAGCAGATTGAACAGTTTCTTACAAAATGTGGTTAAACATAAAGCTGAGAGATATCCATTTAGGAATTTCCATAGAGGTGAATTTTGAAGCAGAGATTGATAAGATTTGCTATGTGTACAGAAAAGAAGAAGGAAAAGTCAAGGAATAAACCTTAATAAATATGTACATTTAGAAGGTGATATAAGATCAACCGAAGAACTTGTATACATATATGCATAATCCATAGACACAGACAATAGTGTGGTGAAGGATGAAGACCCAGGGTGATGAGGGGGGTTAGAAAGAGTCAGTGGGAGTAAAAGGGGATATATGTAATACTTTCAACAATATATATATATATATATGTGTATATATATATATATACATATACATATATATATATATATATATATATATATATATATATATATATAAAATATATGTATTTTATTGATTTTTTTACAGAGAGAAAGGGTGAGGGATAGAGAGTTAGAAACACCGATGAGAGAGAAACATCTATCAACTGCCTCCTGCACACCCCCTAACTGGGGATGTGCCCGCAACCAAGGTACATGCCCTTGACTGGAATCGAACCTGGGACCCTTCAGTCTGCAGGCCGACACTCTATCCACTGAGAAAAACCAGTCAGGGCAACAATAAATATATTTTTTTAAAGTTTATTTAAAAATCAGAATAATAAACTCCTGTATCTGGTATCTGAAAACTACTTTCCTTGGCAGGAAGACATTGAGGACTGGAGAAACCAAGAATTTTATTGCTTGTGATGACAGAATTTGAGCTCCACATGAAGAAGGAAAGGGGAGAATTTAGAAAATTAGGAAGACCATCAGAATATTGCAACAACACAAGTGTGCATGAGAAAATAAGCACATAATTGAAGAAGTTTGATGGTATAGGAAGGCAAATAGTTCCAACTTTTAAAAAAGTTATGTTTAATAGTAAAGTATCACTAATTCATATTTTCCTTTGATCAATAACATGAAATATTCTTAAAATACATTAAACATTAATGTTTTAATTATAAAACAATGCATTTAATTACCACCCTTCATACTGCTTTCTACCTTGATTTCCAATGTTTCAATTAGTCAAACTATTATAAGTTAATCAGTGAGAAGGATTTATGAATTATTAATGACTGAAGAAGGAAATGTTAGCAGAAAATTTAGTTAGTAGTGAAAAGACATCAAGACCATACTGAACAATATGCTCTGTTTAGAAACGTATTTAGTTAGAAAACTTTGCAAGGCAAATTTGAAAAAAAGGTTTTATAAGATACAAAGAACTGTTGGCCCAGAAAGAAACTCACTACAGACTGATTCATTTGCCTCTCAGCATAACCATTATTGCTTGTCTCATTTTCAGTTCCTATAAGTGTATTCCTAGTATCACATGAGCTCACTCATCTAGGGGAAAAGATGAACAACATAGACTGAAGAACAAGAACAGCATCCATCAGACTGTCAGACCTCAGAGGGAAAGTAGGGGAGGGTGGGGACAAGGGAGATAGATCAACCAAAGGACTTGTGTGCTTGCATATGAGCCTAACCAATGATCACGGACAACAGGGGGAGGGGGGCTTGTGTGTGGGGGGGATTGGGAAGGGAACGGGGGGAGGGGGTTGAGGACAAATATGTGATACCTTAATCAATAAAGTAATTAAAAAAAAAAAAAAAAAAAAAAAAAAAGATACAAATAATCCCACAAGATGCAACATAAAGCATTTTCTAAATATTTTAATAAAAATAATAATATTTTATCAAATTTATGAATGTTATTCAAGTTAGATATTATATACTCTATACAAGTAGTACAACTTGTTTGCTCTCAAAGATAAATGAAAACAGAGAAACACATGAACATATATTGAATTTTCTAATCCACACCAGGAGTTGGATTTCTTATGGTGGTCAGATTCTTCAGAATATGTACTTTCTATTTATTATATACCTGACATAGAGCTGGGAGGTTTCACAGGTATCATCTTATTATTAAAGCTCTATAACAACACAATATTGTTTGCATTTTCCATGAGAGGAAACCCTGTTTAAGTATTTGAGGTAGGTCATATTAGCAAGTGACCAAAAGAGCTCAATACAGGAACAATGTCTCATAATTGACATTTGTTTTCATTTACTAATACATGCAAACATGCATGCCTTGTATGTATGTACACATTTATTCATCACTCAAATTTAAGATTTTACTTATAAATTATTTTATAAATCTTATTAAGCATCAAGTGTGTATCAGATGGCACTGTCATTTTAGGTTCATTGAAGATTTATAAGATATATTGGTAATTCTGTAAGTTGATCTATCTATACCTCCTAATTTTTCAATTTTACATGATTACTCTTTCTTGTCTAGAAATTACCAATTAAAAAAATTAAGCGTAATACTCAAGGATGGCACCATTCTGTTCAATTCAGCTTGACAAATAACTATATTAAGCAGATTTTTAGATGCAGTGCTTACAGAGTTGAGAAAACTTAACATTGTTTCTATTCTCTTGTAATTGCAGTCTGGTGGGGAACACAGATAGTAAATAAGTGGTTACAGATCAAATGGAAAGTTCACAACAAGAGGTCAATGAAAATAATACTTTTACAGAGATAACTATGCTTTTATTTTCAAGAGTATTTCTTGATTGCTCTTTTAGGATATTAAACAAAAAATCTTCAATACTTTATTTTATTCCTCAAAACTACTAAAATTTATTCTCTAGGTAATCCTACATGTAACAGACCACTGAGAACACAAAACAACTCAAAATATTCTCAATATATATTTTTACATTTATTGAACTGATTCCTCTCAGTTACTTCTAAATGTTATAGATAATAAAAAATAAACTTGGTTGGATGGGGCATCACCAGATGGTTGCTGGTTTGATTTCCAATCAGGGCACATATCTAGGTTATGATTTCCATCTTTGGTCAGGGTGATTACGGGATGCAACTGTTAGATGTTTCTCTCTCACATTGATGTTTCTCTCTTTCACCTCCTTCCTCTCTTTCTAAAAATAATTAATGAAAACATCCTTGTACTCTGGCATTGCTCAGTGATTAGGGCATCTGCTGGTACACTGAAGTGTTGAGGGTTTGATTCCCTGGTTAAGGGCACATATCTGGGTTGCAGGTTCAATCCCTGGCCCAGGTCAGGATATTTGCTGAAGGAAACCAATCAATCTCTCTCTCTCTCTCTCTCTCTCTCTCTCTCTCTCTCTCTCTCTCTCTCTCTCTCTCTCTCTCCCTCTCCTCTCCTCTCCCTTCTACTCTCTCTAAAACTCAATGGAAAGAAAGTATCCTCAGTGAGGATTAAAAATAAATAAATAAATACATTTGTTTTATTCCCTACTAATGTACTCATGCATTTATTCCTCATTTAATCTCTAGTGTTTAGTAGTAACAGCTTAGAGAAATGTTA
Source organism: Eptesicus fuscus (assembly GCF_027574615.1). NCBI lineage: Eukaryota > Metazoa > Chordata > Mammalia > Chiroptera > Vespertilionidae > Eptesicus > Eptesicus fuscus. Next base: position 24,383,465 of record NC_072480.1, read on the forward strand.
AATAAAGATTCTAAGGTCAACAAGAATGACCTCTGTTATTCTTTAATAGTGTCTACATGGGCACCTGGAGAGGAGAAAGGCAAGTTAAGTCCTTAGCTTACTGACATCACTCTGGGCAAGATAACTTCTCTTCATAGGATGGCAATAATAAAAGAAATTATCACAAAAGTTGTTATGATACTTAAACGAGATAAAGTAAAATGGTCTTAAGAAACTGTATGGTATGTTGTAATGCTCAATTGTTGTTAACAATTATTATTATCCCTTGAGCTACAACCACTATGGTAAAATGTAATAGAAATTTGCATGCATGTCAAAATATTTTTGTTTTTCAAATTATGTATTTTTTAGGAAAAGTATTCAATATACTGCTAATTGAAGAGTCGTGATATGTTGGACAATTGGAAATACACATACTATAAAGTCTAAATTGTGGGGGAGCACGGGAGACTCGGTTGGAAAGTCTGTAAGGCAATCGCCCCTAATTGTTCCTTAACCTTTCCAAACAAGTCTGTGTACATGCAGACCCTCAGGTGTTTACTGGAATCTTTATGCTTAACCTTTATCCTTATGGGTACTGCTGATGCCTATGTCCTCCCAAGAATACTTACCCTACTGATAATATCTAAATATTAATTTTTGTTCAAGCTGCTGTTACAGTAAAAGCCTGGAGAGGCAGGTGAACGAGGTTGTTTGGTTTCTTTAGCCAGGCAGTCTCTTAGCTCTCTTTTTCACAGAAACATGTGTCAGAGTAATCATTCATCTGTCACTCAAGGTGGGCTTGTCAGGCCCGGCACTAAATAAATATCTAAATAATTATGTTTTAATAATAATTAAAAACAGAATATCCTATTTTAAGTTAAGAAATGATCTTTATGAGCTCACATGGCATGTAATAACTCACAGTGCAGACTCTTTTAAATTACTAGAGGCTCCATGCATGAAATTCATGCAAGGGGCTCATCCCATTCCACAGTGGCTTCCTCAACCCCTCTCAGCCCTGGCTTCATCCAGAAGGTCATCCGGACAGTTGTTCTGCTATTCGGTCTAATTAGCATATTAGCTCTTTATTATATAGGATAACACTAAAAATGGTGTTAAATGATTATAAAAGGTCTTTTTTTTAAGTATCAAACAAACACAAAAACAAAATAACAACTAAGGAACAGAGTGATAGAAAATCTGGGAAGAATTGAAATTAACTTCCAGATATATGGAGAGGTATGAATGTCACAGCCATGTTAGAATTGACACTCAGACCTGGGTATACAAAGGTAACAAAAAAGACATGGTGTTTGCCCTTATATAATTTAGAGTTCCTGGGATAGAACCCACCTTAATACAAAAACCACTGTCATAAAGAATGAAAATTACCAACCTGAAAAACACAATAATCTGATGAAATTTATGTTAAAATATGCAGTATGTGCATATATTACATAAGTCCACACAAAATATACAAACTTTTATGAAATGCATTTATATATAGCTAGTGGCCTGGTGCACGAAATTTGTGCATAGGGGGGGGTCCCTTAGCCTGGCCTGCACCCTCTTCAATCTGGGATCCCTCTCACAATCCAGAACTACTGGCACTTAAGCGCTCACTGCCTGCCTGCCTGATGCCCCTAACTGCTCCCCTTTCAGCCTGATGGCCCTAATTGCTCTCCCATTCTTGTCTGATCCCCCTAACTGCCTATCTGCTCTCCCCTCCTTGTCTGATCCCCCTAACTGCCTATCTGCACTCCCCTCCTGGCCTAAACCCCCTAACTGCCTATGTGCTCTCCCTTAAAAAGAAATGTGCTCTCCCTTAAAAAAACACACTAATTTACCTTATTCCTCTCCATGCCTTCACACCCTAGCAGAAGAGTGCTGAGAGCTCTCTGCTGAGGCCCCGCTCCTGTCTTGATGCCCCCCTCCAGGCTGGGCTGTGCCATGGGCCTGCATGCGCTTCTGCTGGGGTGCCATTCCTGGCAGCAGCCTCATGTCCTGGTGGCACAAGTCCCCACCCCCGTCCCTACCCCCCCAGCTCCTGTGCATGCAGAACTTTGACTGGTCGTGACTCAGACACTATAACAGATAAATTAGCATATTCCCTCTTTATTATATAGGATTTCTGTAATTAGAACATAAACACAAAAAATAGGGCACACAATATATAATATAGAAGTTCCATTTTCTTTCTATGTACCATGGGGATATCAAAAGACAAAGATAAAGAATAAAATATATATTATTTCTGAGTAGTAGGATTATGGTGATTTCTAGTTTATTCTTTTCTGCATGTTCACAAATATATGGCATACATATACATTAGACTTACAGTAAATTTATCTAGAAAACATTAAAATAAGAGTTATATTAGCCAATTTGAGGGAAGTTATTTTGCATGCAACAGTGTTGTTAAGCATAATTTAACATATTCATATAAAGGACTTCTTTTCGTTGACTCTATTATTGCTGTTGCTGTTATTGCTGTTCATTTCTTTTTAGACTCTAGTGTTAGCATGCCTTTTTTAGTTCTCAAAGTTACTTTAACATAAATGAAACTAGAGGCCCAGGGCACAATTCGTGCACTGGGGGGGGGGGGTGTCCCTTAGCCCAGCCTTCACCCTTTCCAATCCGGGACCCCTTGGGGGATGTCCCACTGCCGGTTTAGGCCCGATCCTGGGTATTGGGCCTAAACTGGCAGTCAGATATCCCTCTCACAGTCCAGGACTGCTGGCTCCTAACCGCTCGCCTGCCTGCCTGCTTGATTGCCCCTAACCACTTCTGCCTGCCAGCCTGATCACCCCCTAACTGCTCCCCTATGGGCCTGATTGATGCCTAACTGCTCCCCTGCCAGCCAGATTGCCCCCAACTGCCCTCCCCTGCTGGCCTGATGGCCTCCAAATGCCCTCCCCTGAACTTGTGATGACATGGAAGCAGCATCTTGTGACAACATGGGGGCAGCCATCTTGTGATGATGTGAGGGTGAGACGCTACCTACACTTTTATTAGTATAGATAATACATTTAAGACAGCTCACATAATTCTTGATATACTGTAATAGTGCAGTAAATTTCCTTTCTACCTATCTATCTATATTTATTTATTTATTTATTTATTTTAGAATTAATTTTAGATTCATAGAAAAGTTACAAAAATAGTACAGAATTTCCCAATAGAATTTTAATAGAATATTTTTATTACATGGTAAAATAGCATGTATATTTAATGTGCATTGATTCTATGTGATGTCAAATTTATTGGAACCAAAAAACTAATTTACCATATTATCTCTATTTTTCACCAGGCCCCAAAGAGCTGTAGCCAGATATTACTTTTTAACTTTTTGTCAAATTTTCGAAATATAGGATACCATTTTTAAAACTTTTATATGCCATTCTGGTATTTTTCCTATAGATTTTGTTTTGTTTTTTGTTTTTTTTCCTTCTCAATTCAAATGGTTTTTATTTTGTATATCCAATATTCTTTTCTGTGAAAATGTATTCTGAGTTGTGTTTTCATAGTTCCTCTTGTCCTCTCTGCCCTGCTTATTTTAACTTACCAAATATTGTGCCTCATTCATTTCAACCAATTGGTAGATGGTCAATTACTAGCAGGTAGCTTAAAAGATCAAGGTTTTTAATTTTTTCTCAGGTCTACTCAGTTGAAATGGTATTTAGTAAAATTAAATATTTTTAAAAATGCATTCATAATGCTTGGGAAATGTAACTAAACTGAAAGCAAGGAATTGGTTATTTAACTCAGCATAGGTCGTTCAGCTGAAAAACCTATGCTGCTTTAGCATGATGTAAATTGAGTTCATGGTGGATTGGGTTAAGCTGCCTTAAGTCCGGTCTTATTTTTTTTATTTGACTTACATAATAAGAAGTAAATATGTTCTGCTGTGTGCTTTTAAGATCGCGAGGATTGGAAAGTGCCAGTGGATTTGCAAGGAAAGAATCACTGAGCATAGCAGATCCAGGCCTCTAGACAGAGAGGCTGGAGCCACTATAATCTGCCTGGAGACTAAGCAGAAGGCAAACGATTGCCCTCCCTCTGTCAAATAGGCCTCGCAGCAGGTTGAAAGAGCACCTCATGCATGCACTTATATTTAACAGGCCTTGCCCTTGTATGGTCTGTTGCCAGGAATAACAACAAGCAGGAGCTCATTACACAAGGTGCCATCTCATTACATGAAGAGTTACTCTGGCATAGTAAAAACAAAACACTGAAAGCCTAAAAGAAAACATGACTGAAATTAAATGCAAACAACTGTGCCTTTTATTTTATAAATATCGATCCCCTACAAAAGAGTGGCATGCGTAATGAATATCCTTAATGATTTTACAGTAGGGCAAATCATCTATGAAAGTAACATAGTTAAAAAAGAACGATATGATCCAGCACCCAATGAAATCCAATATGCTTGTAAGCAGCACCATCGCTCGCTGTGCTATAACTCTCTGGCAGCCAGAAAGCTACAAAATCAGGAGGGGAAATAGAACTAATTTATTTTAGCTATAGTTTCAAAGTTGACTAAAATGCTTACAGGGGTGCCATGAAAATATTTTCCAAACTAATCTAATCCTGTTCTTAGTAATTACTTTCTTCCTTTCAGGCAAAACACAGTTGACAAAAAACAGTAAATGGTTTTTAGGGAATTTAATAGGGATGAGGTATCTCATTCAAAGAAAATTTCATTACTTTAAATCATAACCTCTTGAGACTCTATTTTCAGGAGGCTTTGCAAATATTTATAGTATGACTGGGCTATTAAAAATTAAGTTATAGGGAAAATAAATTAGTCTTAATTTGGGGCTATTTGAATGATCTGCAGAGGTTCAAACAATTTGGAAGTGGGCAGAAAAAATGTCATGCATATATAGAAATATTCCATACACATGTAAAGTAAAATACATCAAATTTGAATAAAACAACTCAGGAAAGATTGTGAACATTACTAATAAAAATTAAGGAATTTCTGTCATGTAAAAAAAAAATTATTCCTGGATGCAAGTGTTCATAGCTAGAAGTGATATGTATCTTTCCAGAAAGAACTGGCCAAATAATTCTCTGAACACAGAAAAAGTAATCTGAAAACATAACAATGCATTAATGTGGGTTAATAGATTCATGTGGGTTCCATTTGCAAAATGAAAAATGTGTAAGATATATTTTTCTTGAAAGACTCCATTTTTATTTTGGCATTGTCCCCATTCTGGGAGAACACTGACTTTGACCACTTGACATGGACAAAGAACTTTCAGCAGACCTCTAAATCCTAGGAGAGATCCTAGGTATCAATCTTTGTTTTTTAGGATTACTAGAGGCCTGGTGCACGAATTCATGCATGAGTGGGGTCCGGCCTGGGGGAGGGGCCACAGGCAGTTGGCCCGCACTGCTGATTGGGGTGAGGGGGCCGATCGGGGGCAGGGACAGCCAGGGGGAGTTATTAGTGTCAAAGATCTTTGCAGGGTGTATACATGTTTGTTTTTGGCTTTTGGATGAGTTGAAGCTTCAAAAGCATTTTAGTGTCAGGGACACTTACAGCTTCCGTTTCTAAGCCTCTCCCTAGATATGTAATGTGGTTTAGTTCCCCGCTGACAAACCCTCTGAAGAGAGGCCATGGTGTGATGTGGCTGCCCTCTTTGGTAGTAAGCAGTGGAGAGAGAACACAGGAAGATGGTGGTTGTGCTGGGCACCTCTCCTGGACACCTGACTGATGGTCCAGACCATGAGCAGTTTTCCTCCTGATCACTCATCATTCAGGTTCCTGGTCTATGAAGGCTGGAGAGCATTTACTTACTTAGAATCACTGAAGGTCACACTTCAGTGATCAGGATGAGGTGGGGGGCAATCGGGGGAGGGGCCAGTAGCAGGGAGGGGGTGCGGACAGTTGGCTGGCAGGCCCCGCCCCTGATTGGGCTGGTTGGCCTCCACAGTGCATCATAGCCACCAGTCATTCCGCCATTCAGTTGCTTGGCTTTATATATATAGATTAATAATTGAAGCTGAAGAAAATTTAAATGCAGTTCAGTCATTTCAATTTACATACAAGGGGAAAACTATCAGAAAAAAAATGAAACAAACATTTCAATAGGGGGACTGACTTAATCTTTAAAGTAATCTTATGGACAAAATATATGAGGTTCAAAATGTTTAAAGGATTTGCCATAGGTCCTTCAAACAGATAATAGTGTATTTCAAATCCAAACATAATGGGGCATCTCATTCTCAATGCCACAGGAAATGAGAAAATGTAGTGGAGTCAGGGCAAAAACTCGCCTGATTCAATTTTAGTAATATTCAGAGCCCAGAAAAGGGATGTTAATTGCAATAAATAAAAATAAAGAAGGGATATATATATATATATATATTTTACATATTAAAAAATAAAAATTATTTTGTTAATGATTATTTTCCTAACCCTACATTGTCTCATACTCTTACCTTAGTGTAAAGATAGAAAAACAATTTGCAAAAACTTAGCTTATGATATGTTGTAATGGGATGTTGATATTTTATTCCAAAAAGCATCTGAGAGAATTTTCTATGAAAATTCATTGTAATGGCTAAAGGAGCTATAGGGACAACAGAGATTGTGAAAACAGGCAGTATATTGGAGGAGACAGTGATGTGGCTTGCAACAGCACTGAGTTTCTAGTCAAGTTTCTCCTTTAACTTGCTCTGTGACTTTCGGTAGTAATGGAGAACAGACCTGATACAACACCTAAAGATTTCCATCTATGCCCTCTGCCTGTGAGTGTGGGGAATTTTTGACTTGTTTCTATCTAATTGAATTTGCCAAAGGTGGTAAGATGTTACAGTATATAAGACTCGGTCTTAGCAGACTAGAGCAAGAGACTCTTCTACTGGCTTAATAAAATAAGTGACCACGTTGGAGAATCTTATATGACAGACAACAGCAGACAGCTTCTATGAACAGTAAAAATCAGTGTGCTAGGAATATCACTATGAGAAAATGAATTCTACCAACAACTTGAATGAGCTTGCAACAGTCTTCCCCAGTGTAACTTCTGAATGATACCACAGCCCAGCTGACACCTTGATTGCAGCTTGTGAGCCCCTGAGAGAAAGACCCAGCTTTGTTGTGACTGCACTCCCGACCCCCAGAGACTGAGATAACAAATGTGTGGTTTTAAGCTGCTATTTGTGGTTATGTGTTATGCAACGATAGATAACTAACACAATATTTACCTTAATTTCTTTGGACTGAAGTTGAAAAATTAAATAGATTTTGGTAGATCTTTTTCTAAATAATTTTATATATAATTTTTCATGGTTGTAAAAGTCTGAGATTTGAGGATCATAATCTGCAAATTCACAAAAATACCAGTTTGTTGTTTTATTGTCATATATATGGACCAGTTTCAAATATATATATGTATATATGAAATACCTTGTTTGCATAACCTAACACACTTAAGTTACTTCATCATTTTCCAAGGAAAAAAGTCAAGAAAAAAACAAAATATTTTGGAGTTGAGATATATGAACACTCTATAAAAGTCTCTGTTAAACAAAAGTGAGTGAAATGCAAGCACCTACTCATATTTTGCATTTTTATATGAAAAGAATTGGGTTAATTTAATAAAACCTTAAAATTTTAATATTAAAAATTTCATAATTGTCTTTTCTGCATTTTTTACTTTTATGTTACTTTGTCTTTTTTCTTATCATTCTGCCTCCAAGTACATTGGACCTGAGTCTTCCTATAAAATGCATGTAATTTAAGCCTTGCTTCCCTTTAACAGTTCTTCAGGGATGTTGGAGAAAAGCAAAGTTTTATAAATATTAAAACTAAAATGTGCACTACCAGTTAGGAATATAGACGAGAGCTGGTAGAGTTATGTGAAGATAGGAAATGAGTTTTCTTCCTGAGATTTTAATTTGGCGGTATTTTCTGTAAGGTGCCTGGAGCACTTGTTAACATTCATATCATGCTAACAAGATTTACTTTTCATCGAGAATATAAATTGAGCAGGAGAAAGCTTTGGGAATGAACAACTGGCTGGTATGGAGAAATGCAGGAAATGTGGTTCTGCTGTCCTTCCTTTTTTAAACACACATGCACACCGTTACTCCTGAGCCCCTCTCTCACTTTCTCTCTGTTTTGTTTTTTTTACTTCTCTATGTCTGTCCCAGCCTCCATTTTAGTTCCTTTCTCCCAAAGCCTATTAGTATGTAGTTCAATGTTGTACATCTCAGTCTATCCTAAGACCCTGGTAGAGTCTTTACATATTATAATAGTCAACACATATTGTAGTTTCTTAAGACGAATTCAGACTGTCTCTATTAACTTGATTACACTTCAAGCTTAGATATTTAAGCAAAATGTATTTGTCATTTTATTTTCAGATGTTTTATTATATGTAGTATGTGTGTATCTGATTGTCTGGTCAGATTAAAACATGCATTTAGATTACATTGACTTAATATCTCAATTATGAATTTTATCTAACTACAAAATGTGTAAACATATTCAATATTGGTGTATACCATCTTTTATTTTTTATGTCATTATCCTATATAATAAAGAAGTAATATGTAAATTAACCCTCACACCCTCACAAGATGGCTGCCTAAAACCAGGCCGGCAGGGGGATTAGTGAGGGATGACCAAATGACTGAACAGCACGCTGCATGGGGCAACCAGACCGGCAGGGAGGTTAGTGAGGGATGACCAAATGACTGAGCAGCAGGCTGTGTGGGGTGACCAGGCCAGCAGAGGGGCCATGAGGGGTGACCAGGCCATAAGGGAGGGCAGTTGGGGGTGACCAGCCTGGCAGGGGAGCAGTTAGGAGCAGCCAGGCTGGCAGAGGGGGACATTTAGGGGTGACCAGGTCAGCAGGGTGGGTGTAGTTGGGGGTGACCAGGCTGGCAGGAGGGGGCAGTTAGGGGCCATTAGGCTGGCAGGGGGCAGTGAGGGGCAAGTAGGCCAGTAGGGGGTGACCAGGCTGGCAAGGGAGGGCAATTAGGGACAACCAGGCTGGCAGAAGAGGGCAGTTGGGGGCAACCAGACAAGCAGGGAGGGGGCAGTTGGGAGTGACCTGGCTGTCAGCAGGGGGCAGTTAGGGGTGAACAGTCCGGCGGCGGGGGGGCAGTTAGGGGCCATCAGGCAGGTAGGCAGGTGAGCAATTAGGAGCCAACAAGCCAGCTGTCCAGGATTGTGAGAAGGATGTCTGACTGCCGGTTTAGGCCCAATTCCCGGGATCGGGCCTAAACTGGCAATCGGACATCCCCCAAGAGGTCCTAGATTGGAGAGGGTACAGGCTGAGCTGAGAGGACCCCTCCCCATGCATGATTTTTGTGCACCGGGCCTCTAGTATTTACATAAACATTTAGTGAACTTTGTTCCCGGTGCAGTGTTCTGGCAAAGTACTAGTCTCTGATCATTTTTTATCAACTCAACACATACCTCATATTCTGAAACAATCTTAAGAGCTGAGGAATGAATTAAGTTAACTCTAAATCTCAATTATATCTTAAGTTTTACATTGTTGCTATTAGTGTTCACCTTCATCTTTAGAAAGTACATAAAAGAAAGGAAATTCCATGTCAGAAAATTTGCAGAACTATGGATCCAAACATAAATTATAGTTTTTATATATTGATTATAGATTCAGGAACACAATACTTATACCTGAGATTCCTATTTTACAGTGAGTTTTTAATGAACCTAGTGTATTTTCACCTCCTTTGGAAACTAAACCTCTCTGAAGATGGCTAGCTATACTAATAAAAGGGTAATATGCTAACTAGACCGGATGTCTTCCGGAAGTCTTTCCTGACAAAGTCAGGGGCTTGGCCAGCCTGCAAACCACCCCAGGCCCCTCACCCAGTCCAGCCCTGCCTCCAGCAGGGACCCCCACCCTGATCGGGGGCATGGCCAGCCTGCAAACCACACTCAGCCTCTCACCCAAGCCGGCCCACTCCAGCAGGGACCCCTACTCAGATCAAGGGTGTGCTGGCCTGCAAATCACCCCAGACCCCTCGCCCAGGCTAGCGCTGCCCGCCAGCAGGGACCCCCACCCCAATTGGGGGTGGGACCAGCCTACAAACCCCACGGCCCCTGCCCCAGCGGCCCCATCCCCCAGCAGGCTTCCCCCACTCTGATCTGGCACCCCCTTCAAGGCAGGCCAGCTGGCCCCCACCCATGCACCAGGCCTCTATCCTATATAATAAAAAGGTAGTATGCAAATTGATCCTAACAGCAGAACAACCAGAATGACCACTGGACCAGACACTATGAGGTGCACTGACCACCTCTTGGTCCCTTTTCCCGGCCAGCAGGCTCTGATCGCCTGATGGCCACCTGCTGTGGGGCCAGGGCTGATGAGCAGGCAGGTACAGCTGACCTCTTGGTCCCTTCCCCCAGCCATCAAGCACCAATCACCCTATGGTGAAAGGGGAACCGGGGGTGGGTGGGGTTGGGAGTGGCTGCAGGCAGCTGGGGAAGATGGTCCTAATTGCAGGCCAGGCCTAGGGACTGTACCTGCTCATGGATTTTGTGCACTGGGCCTCTAGTAATTTCTAATTGAGACACTTCTTGATATTTGCACTCCAAAACATAGCCACAGAAAATAAAGAATATTCTGTAATCACTAATCACTTGAAACTGGGAATTTATTTTCTGGAAAGAGCTGTATAATTCTTTAAAATATATTATTAGTACAAACTCAAAGTTTAGCAAACAGAAATAAGAACAATTTCACAGTGCCATCTGTTTACTTCACATGCTCAATTTGAATCTAATTCTTTAAATTTCTATCAACAATTGAGTAAAGTTCCTTTTTATTCCTTGAAAAAATTTTGTGGGCACCACTGTTGATATTTTCCCTTCATTTACAAAATAATACGTGCTCATTGAAGAAACCACCATTTTTATAAAAATAAAAGGAATAAAATAATGTTTATATTAATTCTCATCTCATAGAGGCCAGTAATGAACCCATAGTCAGTCTGACTGAATTATAAACTCAACTCCAATCTTTATAAAATATCTAAATTAAGATAAATTACTACACTAGCCTCAGTTTCCTCATTTCTGCAAAATGGAGATGAAGTATGCTTATTCACTAATTGTGAGTATCATACTTCTGGCATGCCATAAGAATCCAACAAGTGTCATTAATATCATTATTAATAAACTCAATTGTTTTCAAAAGTTAATTATAAAATTGTTTATGATAATTTGATGACTATATATTTTTGTTAATATGTCCATGTCCCAAAGTACACTATAATATGTAGGTTTATTGATTAAATATAATAGTATTTAAAAATCTACTAGAAATATTTACAAATTTAAATTAAAGAAAAATGCCTATATGAATTTATAATTTTTCCTTTCATTATGATATTAGGAGAACATTTTAAAGGCCTAGGCTTGTGTACCCAAAGCCAGAGGCACTTATAACTCATTCCATTAAAGACAGCAAGTAAATACATATAAATGTAAAAATAAGTACAAATGTAAATTTAATTATAAACATTTCTAAATTTGAATCAGATTTTAGTAATACTTCTACATGCCTAGTTCAGTATCTATCAGGGATAGTACATATTTCAATACACCTATTAGTTTACTTGTGCTACCAGCGTATTTCCTAAGACTCTCAGGGTTCCATTGTAAGGTAAATGGCAGATATTCATTGGCTGTATTATATGCCAACAACCAATATTCATCAAATAACTGAAAACAGGAATGTAGGAAAAGAAATATAGAAAAAAGTTAACTGTCAACTCAATGTCTTTTTTAGAAATCAGGCATGATTTTCTAGGAAATATATATATTTTAAAAATGTAAAGTACTTGGAATAATCAATTAAGAAATCTATATCTAGCCCTGACCTGGTAAAACTGTGTTTCTCTCTCTTGCATCATCTCTTTCTTTAAAGTCAATAAAAATAATTAGTTAATTAATTAAGAAGCTATAAAATAAAGAATTCTGTATCTAAAAACCACTAGTTTACAATTATGCTAATAATTTGTAATTTCCCCTAAGATATTGCAATGTTCTATAATGATATGTAATTATAGATATAATAATATTATATATAAAGTTAAAATATTACATTATATAAATAAAATAGTATAAGACACTAGAAAAATCAATGAATTGATTTTTGTGTGAAAACAGTAACCTAGATTTTCAGAGTTCAGCAAATAAAGGCCTACTTACTTTCTTACTTTCTTGTGTAATTTCCTCTCTGCCTTAGTTGTATCATTTATAAAATAAAGAACTAGATAATATCATATTTAATGTTTCTATTTCCAAATTTATAATTTTTTATATTTTAAAATAATGTTATATTTTCATATCTGATATTATAGTTATTTTTAATTCTTTATTATTTAAGTTATTATATATGTTCCCCCTCCCCCCTGTTGTCCTCTGCCAGCCTGCCCCTGCTCCTCAGCCCTGGTCTTCACCCACCCCTCCTATTGTCTGTGTCCATTGGTTATGGTTATATGCATACAAGTTCTTTGGTTGATAGTATAGTTTTTAAATTTAATTAAGAAATATACAGCTTTTGCTCTAAGAAAAAGAAAATGGATGGTGATTCCTTGCATATCCTGTCAAATTTTTAATTCTCATTTTAATTGGTCATCATTGTGAACAACCCAAAGAAAAACCATGCAATATAGTGTTCATTATTAATCATATTGTCTTTTAGAATATAATTGTCTAAATTGATCTGTGGTAAAACTCTAAAATATACTTAGTGGTGAAATCAAGTATTTTTAATTTAAAATCAATAAGCCTTTATTGAATGGGAAAGCTTTGGAAATCCTTTCTCAGAGTACATTTGGAAAATACCCACAAATTTTCCTGATTAAATTAGATTTGAATTGTTGAAATCCATTTTTCCTGGTTTAAAATCATGAGCTTTCTGATGGATTTGAAATAATTTGGAAGTTAAATATATCTTTGAGAAATGAAAAAGTCCTGAGGACTCTGCTGTGAAGCAGAATACTGAAGTAACTTTTCTGCTTTGTTGGAATCCCCAAAATGAATATGGAAAAAGGCGAACAAAAAAAAAAAAAAAAGAGGTGGAGGATTTGCGTGGGGATTAGGCATTAAAATTTGTCAGCAGGGTCTGGAGTATCAGAATCTGTCCTTGCCAGAAAAATAATGACAAGAGCAGTTTAGACCTCCAAATCGTCAGCATATTTTTGTTAAAAGGTGATAAGAATTCATATTAACCTGAATAATATATGAGATTGTTAGGAAAATTTTGTAACAAGTTAAACATGAATTTGTCATAAGAAATGTAGTACAGAGATTTTGTAAACAAATGGAAAGTAAATTAAAAGTTAAAGATACACCAAGAATGTATAGGAAGATGCCCAATGAGACAAGCAAATATAGATAGAGGAAACAAATTAATATAGAATTTAAAAGATAATCTACTGAATTAGAGGAGGGTCAAAAATTGAACTCCCAGTTATTTATATAAAGGGAGGACATAAAGAATCTAACCTCTTGGAACATGTCAGAAGGAAAATTCGCCTTGCTTGTTGTGGCAGTTTAGAGGATAATTTTCACCAGTTGTTCAGTAGTCCCAGTTACTAATTCTTAAATTCTGGTGGTTGATGTTGAGCAATCCTGTACGTCCTCTGACATCAGTGGGGTTCTTCAGTATCACATGGCTCAGGGAATTCAAGACGGCGGCCGGCAGGGTGGCAGTAGGGGGGAGCGTGTGCGTGAGTGAGAGAACGAAAGGAGTGTGTGGACGTGTGTGTGTGTGTGTGTGTGTGTGTGTGTGTGTGTGTGTGTGAGTGGCAGTGGGGGGGAGCGTGTGCGTGAGTGAGAGAACGAAAGGAGTGTGTGGACATGTTGTGTGTGTGTGTGTGTGTGTGTGTGTGTGTGTGTGTGTGTGTGAGAGTGGGGGACAGTTATATTCTGCAAGACTGTTTTGGGGGCTGGCGTATCCGGATCCCCTAGCTGGGCAACCTCTGCTACCACTGAAATCTCTCCTGGGGTGGCCGGCTGTGCCGTAGAGACCATGCCATCTTGAGGGGGAGAGCAGCTGTGACTGGGAGCCCAACCTCATCTCCACCCAAGGAGACCTTGGACACCACGCCGGACCCTACACCCACACCAGTCAGGGACTTGCTGCCTCGGCTGAGAACCCACAAACACCGAAACTCCAGCCTCCCCGGCCATGGGCTCCTAAAAAGGTTGTCCAGGGGGAAGGCAAAATGGCAGCAGAATAGGCCAATGGGTCCTGTGCCTTCTCATGGAGCAGATAGAAGCTACAGCTGAATGGAATAATATCCACCCTGAATTGGCAAATTAAACCAGCTGGTGAGGCAATCCATGGACAGAAAGGTCAGAGGTCACCTGGAGCATGGTAGGATTGGAAATCTGGGCTGGAGAGAGAGACGTGCCACCACCAGGACTAGAAGGTTGGAAGGAAACTGCGCTGCACCAAGTCGTGTCCCATGGGGTCACACGTAACACTCAACTGTGGAAGGGGGTCCACAGGGCAGCTGGCAGCCAGAGAATCTAGATATAAGTCCACAGCTGTGGGAGGCTGCACCCAGAAAGGCGGCCTGGGATTCTGCACCAGCTGTGTAGTCCGGGGGAAGAGAGACATGCAGCGGCATGGCTGCTCTGTCTTTATATTTTCCTTGCTAAACCCAGTGCATAGGATCTTTCAATTACAAACACTCAGCGAGGCTGTGGTGCAGGTGGAGGTGGTTTTGTGGAGGCTGTGGAGAAACAGAGGGAGAGGCGACCAGGAATCCAGCTCTGGGACAGTGCAGTCCCTCCAACCCTGAATCGCCATTTTTCTCCTGAAGATCATGCCCCTTCTAGTAGCACAGCTGCACCCAGCCTCTAATTCTGCAGGGAAACAGGATTCTGAATATCCGCAGGGAATCCTCGGGGATTGGATTGAGGGGCCATTTGGTCCTGGAAACTAATACGGGAACATCACCACCTGGAGCCGTGTCAGAAATAAATGCTTGTGTGCTAGTAAATACAACTGCAATCAGGCAGAAAAACAAAGCGAGCAGATTGATCCCACCTGCCTGAAACCAAGGCTGTGGAGACAGACACAGAGGTATGGTGGATTGCTGGGAACTTCAACACAGTGCTGACTACCTAATAGGAAACTGAGACGTGGAAGACAGAACAATAGAGAGGGGTCTTAAACCAGCCCCCAGAGGACATTAAAACTCAGCTGAAGTGAACGACACTTCACTACTTCACTTTTTCATTTTTTATCTTTTACTTAAGAAAGAAAAGAAAAAAAATCCTTTATTTTATTTTATTTTTATTTATTACTAGCGCTCCCATTGCAGGAAAAATCCTGCAGTAGGGTTTCCTGCTGCACTCTACCCCGCCCTGCCTGCTCTCCTCCCTTGTCCCCCGCCCCGCCTTCTCTGCCAGCCCGCCTGCTTTTCCCTTCTCCCCCGCCCCGCCTTCTCCACCAGCCCGCCTGCTTTTCTCCCTTCTCCCCCGGCCCCGCCTCCACTCCTCCCTTCTCCTCCCCCCAGCTTGCTTGCTTCTCTGCAGCTTTGCTCCTTTCTGCAGCTCTTGGCTTCTTTCTACACTGTCTTGATATGCAAATTAGCCGCCATCTTTGTTGGGGTAATTTGCATACTTGTCCTGATTGGCTGGTGGGTGTGGCTTGGCTGGTGGGCGTGGCTTGGGCATAGCGAAGGTGCGGTCGATTTGCATATTTGTCTATTGTTTTTTTTTTTTTTTTTTTTTTTTTAAATATATTTTATTGATTTTTTACAGAGAGGAAGGGAGAGGGATAGAAAGCCAGAAACATCGATGAGAGAGAAACATCGACCAGCTGCCTCCTGCACGCCCCCAACCGGGGATGTGCCCGCAACCAATGCACATGCCCTTGACCGGAATCGAACCTGGGACCCTTCAGTCCACAGACCGATGCTCTATCCACAGAGCCAAACCGGTTTTGGCTTGTCTATTGTTATGTAGGATTATTATTTTATTTTTAGCCATTTATTTATTTAATTATTTTGGATTAGTGTTCTACATTCTATTTTTATTATCATTATTTTACTTTATCTCATTTTTACCTTTTTGCCAAATTTTTCTTTCTCTCTTCTCCCTTTTCATCTGGTTTCTCTTCTCCTGTTCCTGCTTTAGCTTTTCTCTCTCATTTCTTTATACTCCTTTTTTAAATTGATCTTCTTTATCTGCCTATTGATGTGTTACTATTATAGTACTCTCTGTTAGCTTACTCATATATTTAATTTCCTTTTCCCTGCTCTAAGTCCATTCACCCTCTCTTTTCTCTTTCTTTGCTAGCCAATTTTTTTATGCTTTTGTTTTTCCTCTCCTTGCTTGCTCTCTTCTTCTCCTAAATGCTCATCAAACTCAAGCCTATTTGCTCTCTACTCTATCCTCCTTTTCCAAAAACAGATGAAAAGATAGATAGATAGATAGATAGATAGATAGATAGATAGATAGATAGATAGATTAAAGAAAGGGTATTTATTTATATTGATTATTTTGTTTTATACTTTTCTTCTTGTCCACTCATTCTCTTTCTATCTCCTCTATACTGAATCATAGCCATTCTCTCATTCATTCAATACCTTTACCTTACTTTCTGGAAATAAGCTCTGCCTCTTCAGATTCAATCCCCCCCTTTTTTTCTGGGTGTTTGTTGTTTGAATTTTTTGGTTTATTTGTAGTTTTTTGTGAAGTTTTCTCCCCATATATGTATATTTTCCCTTCTTTTATATTCTTTTTCTTGTCTCTTTTACCTTTTTCCTTTTCTCAATATCATTGTTTGCACTCTTTTCTCTCCCCTAATTCTCTTTTCTCTGGTGACCACCTTTATTGGGATTATTGGTGTTGTGAATACATCTGTGTTTTATTCCCTCTGTGCCATGTCTTGTTGAGTTGTATTTTGTGCCTTTTGGTCAACATGGTAGAAAGTGAGCCATATAACAAGACATACTTAGAGGAGCAAAAATGGGGAAACAAAGAAACAGTCCCTATGTGAAAGAAAAGAAGGACTCAACAGAAAAGGAAGTAAATATAATGGAGGCAAGAAATTTGTCAGAGATAGAATTAGAGCAATGGGCATAAAAATACTGTAAAGAATGGAAGACAAATTCAACAACATGTGTAAGAATTAAGAGAAAATGAAGAAGATCCATGAGAAAATGAAGAATGACATAGCTACAATAAAGACCACAATAGAAAGCATCAACAGTAGACTAGAGGAAGCTGAGGACTGCATCAGCAAGCTAGAAGACAAGGTAGGAAAAAACACCCAAGCAGAGAAGCAACTGGGAAAAAAAAAAAAAAAAAAAACTTAGAAAGAAAGAGGAGAGCCTAAGGGAGCTTTGGGACAACAAGAAAGAAAACAACATTTGCATAATATGGGTGCCAGAAGGAGAGAAAATGGAGCAAGCAATAGAAAACCTGTTTGAAGAAATAATGACAAAACTTCCCTGATATTGGTAAGAAAAAACTCACACAAATCCAAGAAGCTCAGAGTCCCAAACAAGATGAACCCAAAAAGGCTGACACCAAGACACGTAATTAAATTGGCAAACACAAATGATAATGTAAGAATCTTAAAGGCTGTCAGAGAGACAGAAAGTTACTGATAAGTGATCTTCCATTAGACTACCAACTGATTTCTCAACAGAAACACATCAGGCCAGAAGGAAATGGAATGAAATATACAAAGTGATGCAAAGCAAGGGACTGAATCCAAGAATACTATACCCAGCAAGGCTATCATTAAAAATTGAATGTGAAATCAGGAGCTTCATAGACAAAAAAGGGCTAAGGGAGTTTATTACCACCAAGCCACCAATGCAAGATATGCTAAAGGGACTGCTGTAAAAAGAAGAAATAGGAAGGAAAGAAGGAACAGAGGCATAAAGAATAAAAATGGTGACAAAGAAGTACCTATCAATAAAACCTTAAACTTAAATGGATTAAATGCTCTAATAAAAATATGTAGGGTAGCTGAATGGATAAGAAAACATGATCCATATATCTGCTGTCTACAAGAGACCCACCTCAGAACAAAGGACTCAAACAGACTGATAGTGAAGGGATGGAAAAAAATTTTTCTGGTGAATGGAATTGGGGAAAAAAAAAGCTGGGGTAGCAATACTTGTATCTGAAAAATTTGACCTCAAAGTGAAGGCCATAACAAGAGATAAGGAAGGCCACTTCATAATACTAAAGGGAGCAATTCAACAAGGGGATATAACTCTGGTAAACATATATGCACCCAATATAGGAGCAACCAAATACATAAAAGAAAAAAAGATCATTGCTGATGATCTCTCCCTGAAGATATCCAGGGAGATATATAGTCATAATAGGGATCTTTAATACCCCATTGACACTACTGGATAAATCCTCTAAACAAAAAATCAGCAAAGAAACATCAATCTTAAATGACTCACTAGATCAGATGGAATTAATTGACATCTTCAAAACATTTCACCCCAAAGCTACAGAATATACATTCTTCTCAAGTGCACATGGGATATCTTCAAAGATAGACCACATACTGGAACACAGGCAAAATCTTTTCAAATTCAAGAACATACAAATCATATCAAGCATCTTCTCAGATCAAAATGGCATAAAATTAGAAATCAACTACAATGAAAAAAAAATCAAACACATGGAGTCTAAATAGCATGCTATTAAACAATGATTGGGTTACCAAAGAGATCAAAGAAGAAATAAAAAGCATCTTGGTAACAAACGACAATAAAAATACAACAATCCAAAATCTATAGGACAAAGTATAATCAGTCCTGAGAGGGAAGTTCATAGCTCTACAGGCCTACCTCAAAAAAAGAACAAAAAAATGGTAATAAATTATCTAACCCTACAACTTAAAGAATTAGAAAGAGAGCAACAAGAAAAGCCCAGAGTAAGCAGAAGGAAGAAAATAATAAAGATCAGAGCAGAAATAAATGAATTGGGGCCAAAAAAAAAAAAAATACAAAAAATCAATAAAACCAAAAGCCTCAGATGGCAGCTGCCCAGCCTGCCCAGGGCTGGCCCGTGGTTCAGATAACCAGGGCCAGCCGAGGCTTGCACTGCCAGCAGTGGCAGCAGCAGAGGTGTGATAGGGGTGTCACCTTCCGCTGATCGCCCTGATGGCCAGGTCGCCTCCCACCCCTGAGGGCTCCTGGACTGTGAGAGGGGGCAGGCCGGGCTGAGGGACCCCCCCCTCCAGTGCATGAATTTTCATGCACTAGGCCTCTAGTTGATGAATAAACATAATAGCATTGAAATAGAAGTGCATGATTTGGGATAAATCAATGCTAATTTCAAATAACAGTCCTATTATTTACTCTGTAGATTAAGTTTATAAAGTTACTTCTTTCTTCTGAGACAGTTCCTTCTAAATCATTTATAGAATGTCTAATCATGGGGGTGTTTAGAGTATTCTACCTAGCATGGAGTAAACATTCAAATTGAATGTTATAATCATTATGATTCCATGAAAGAGTAACCTACTCCATTCCAATGTAATCTCAAAAATGTCTCAACCCCTTTTTTTATATATTCCCACAACAAGCTATCCCCACAATACACCTCAGCTTCCTCCTTCACACCCTGCTCCAGCAAAGTCTCTTCATGTGTGTCATTGTCTGATGAACATTTTAAGTCTATCTCCAGAAATATTTATAAACTTTATATTGGTATTCACTTATTTGGCTAATTTTTACATCTTTTATTTTTTTAGGTTTTAAAACCTACATATTTTTTGCCTGCCACCTTATTTGATTATTGTTTTCTGATTAGAACTTCTCTTCTGAGATACTGTTGTTTCAAATGAGGAAACCTAGCTAGAAAAAAAAAATCTGTCAAACAAAAGGAGAGGGATGAAGATAAAAATTCTCATCTAGTGGTCATCTCAGCTACTAAAAAATAGTTTCATCTTCTTATCCTTATTGTGGCTTATTTCATCAAAATCTGATTTTCAGTAATATTTGTTTCTCTTATACGTGTGTGAGAAAAATGATTTGACAAATTTAATTCCTTATGCTGAATTAGCTTTGTAATTTATAAATTACCAAACGAAGTGGGAAAGATTAGGAGTATATGATGATATTATATTTGTGTAAAATGAATGTAAATGTTGGTGACAAAGTTAAACTTTAACATGCAATATTTGCTTCATCATTTCCCAGATTAGGATATGTGTACCCTTACCAGGTTCTGCTCTATTTCATT
This sequence comes from Eptesicus fuscus, assembly GCF_027574615.1. Classification (NCBI taxonomy): domain Eukaryota; kingdom Metazoa; phylum Chordata; class Mammalia; order Chiroptera; family Vespertilionidae; genus Eptesicus; species Eptesicus fuscus. Next base: position 24,403,689 of record NC_072480.1, read on the forward strand.
CCACTCTCTGTTCATGTGAGGACTGTGTTTTATTGGAGCATGTGAATTTGCATACATGTTCTGAAGATAGTGGTGAATTTGTGGAATTGGACTGCAAGTTACATTGAAACTAAGTGTTGAGACTTCAGTCCATGGCAAACTTTAATTATACTAGCATGCAATGTTCAAACCCAACTGTGACACATGCAATATGAATTAAACTCCAAAGAGAGCTCAATGATAAAAAGTAAAATATATTGGGGTCATTAAGCAGACAAATTCTACAAGAGTATTCCTGGAAGGCATTGGGAAATATTTATTTTCATAAAGCTTCCTCTTTTTAAAAAATTATTTTCTTGTGCCTGATTAGGCACATTTATCTTTTCCTTTATGAAACTCCAAAAACATGCCTATGTGTACAATGTCATTAGCTTTTGATAATATACACTCATGATAGTACTTTATTCTCATCTCACATTGTTAATTAACTTTCCAAGTCAGAAAAAGTTTCCTTAAGGCAGAGACAATGTGTGATGCTAATTTATTCAACAAATAGTTTGGACGAAGGAATAAATGGTTAGTGAATATGCAAGTAATACTGAAGTAAAGCACACAAAAATTCAGAAAGTTAATTAAAAAGTTAAAAGAAAATTGACATTGTTCTTCAAATTTAGGCATTACTGAGGTAATCTTAAAGAATTTGAGCAGCAGAGGATGATAGAAAGAGTATGAGTAATGGAGGTAGTCAGACCAGACTCCTAACCCTGTCTCTGCTGCTTGATGATTGCATGATAACAAGATAGTTACTGATTTAGACGGTTGCCAATTCTCTGAATGATATGATATGTAGACAAACATAGGTCTCATTTTTTTCAGTGGGGATTTGATAACATAAATATGCATTAAATTCCTTTCTACTGAGCATATAGAGGATGGTATATAAGGCAAGTCTTTTTACCTACTAATTTATTTATTACTTCATAATTTCTCATAATGAGGATGACCTATGGAAGAAATTATTCTAAAACTGAGATTATAATTCTAATAAAAAATAAAAATTCTGGGTTAATTTGTTCCATTCCATAATAATGGAACATTAACTGAATTTATATACCATAGTCAAATGAACATTTTTCTTATCAAGATTCTCTGATGTTTTAAGTGGCACAATAATTTAATTTATTGTTCATCAGAAATACTTCTATTTTTTGCATTTTTATTGTAAATATTATTTCTAAGAGAAATGCCATTTTCATAAAAGTTTGATATTGTGTCTAATATTTTGAAGAACGGGGTTACATTTTGTTTGGTAAAATAAAGTCTGCTGATTTTTAGTTTCACAGCTATTGGTAATATAGTTAATTTATTGCTGGTTATAGAATATCTATGATCAATGAAGCACAATCTTCTAGAAGTATATTTAGAAAATTGTACCCACCAGAAAATGAGTTCTAGAGGTCCTACCACCACTATTCATTCAGGATTGTTCTTCCTTTAGTCAAACCCAAGAAAAGTAATAGGTTAAGCTATAGATTCCCCAAAAATCAATTACCCAGGCAAACTCATTCTCTAATTGCTACTGGCAATTTGCAAAGTTAGAAATTGATTGATTTTAAACATGAAGATGAGTAAAAAGGGAAATTTTTTTTAAATTTCTTATTTTAACAATTTTTAATTGTGCATTATTAAAATGATGGTAGTCATCTATATACTGATTTCTATTATCCTATGTAATAAAAACCCAGTGACTGAAACGATGGAACGACCAGAACTACCAGAGACCAGAACGACCATGACCCTTCGCCCCAGTTGGCTCCACCCCCCAGCAAGTGCTTAGGGGTAATTATGCAGGCAGGCGAGTGGTTAGGGGTGATGAGGCAGGTGAGTGGTTAGGGGAGATTAGACAGGAAGGCGATCTGCAGGGATTGGGTCTAAACCAGCAATCGGACATCCCCTGAAAGGTCCCAGATTGAGAGAGGGTGCAGGCCTGGCTGAGGGACCCCCTGCCTCCATGCACAAATTTCATGCACCGGGCCTCTAGTTTGTTATAATTCTATTGTAGTCCTCCAATATATCTAGGCTAGATTATATCAATGATGCTTTAACATTTCTTACCTTTATTAACCCTTTCTTCCACCCAACATCATCTACTTCACCTCAGAGAATCCCTCATTTTCTTCCATAACTATTCAAACACCATCACATTAATTTTGGCACTGAGAGTTGAAACTCGACTTACCTTTTCAGGCTTCTTTCCCCACCTCATCTCTGAGTCCCAGTTTTCACAAGCCTCACTAAACTTTTTTCTGTTTCGTTGAACTTACTTCATTATTTCTCTCAGGTCTTTCCACACTTCAGCTGTGTTATTCCTTCTCTCTGAAATTAACCTAACTCATACTCATCATTTAAATGTCTTCTAAGACATAATTTTCTGTGCTATGTGGTAATCCTTGCTAGATGCTGTTCTAATGAGCTCCCATAAAACAATGTTCTATGTCCACACTAGAATGTATTACCTGTTAAATTATCTGTACCCCTTACCAGATGGCAAAGCACCTTGTTAACACTTGAATCCTCAGCTAGCAGTATAACGCCTATCTCATTAGTCAGAATGTAGCCATAGAATGAATATGTTCATGAGGTGACTTAGATTTACTTATCTTGGAGGGATTCTTGAATAAGAATGTTTTGTTTAGTTTTTTGGGGTTTTTTTAGTTATGAAAGATAATGTAACAGGAGACAAATATCACTTTATACTTATCACAAATAACTGTCTTTGCTTCATTGACAACATATCTTAGGCTCAAAAATCATTCATAGGTGATAAAATAACCCAAAAACAATAATTGATAAAACTAAAGGGTTTTTGTACTTTTGACCAATGTGAAGAGCAAAGCGAATGAATGAGGCATGCAGAGGAGGATAATACAGATAAGAAAGATTGTTTCACATTCCAGAAATTCAGAAATTGGATGGAGCAACTTCTACAGAAGATAAGAGTGAGGTGGACGGAGATGCTGAGAAGAAAGGGACTGCTTGAATGCATGTTACTGAAGTAGAATGGCAGCCCAACGTGACCTGGAGGCTTTCCCTTTCACCACCAGTCCCTGGGAATGTGTTTGAGGACTTGAACTTTAGAGGTTTCAGAGAAGATCAGAGGTAAAGGATGGAGCAAGAGAGAATAGCTGAAAGTCAACATAATTAATTGGGTGGCCACTCAGCCCTTACAAGTATCCAGAATGCACTGGTATTCTTTCCTGCTCTCCTTATTCCCCTTCTTTTCCAATAACTCCCTCAACCTTGTCACAACAGAGTAGAAGACCCCTCTCTGGAGAAGTGGAAAGGCTTATAGGAACTACAATGTGGACCTCCAATAAAAATTTAAAAAGACAGTACAAATGCTCTCACCACTTGACAAACTGGGTCCACCCATAGAAAGATTTCAATTACTTTGTATATGTTAAAACTTAAATATGAATTTAAAAAATAAAAACCTCTAAAATAAATGAAGAACAGAAAGCAAAAGAAACCACAAGAGTCATTCAGTGCGAAAAAAATGTCAAAGAAAATTTAATTACCTATCAGAGAGATAACATATCACATTGCAAAATAAGAATAAGCTACCATAAGAAGAAACGAAGAAAAAGAAAACAAACAAGAAACATCAATTGACAATTACAATTATAAAAGATGAAACTTTATAAAATCTATTAATTAAAGAGATCAGAAGTTAAACTTAATCTCCCAAAGGGAAAAAAGAAAAAAAAAAGAGAAGTAAAGAAGAAACTTTAGAATATGGAAGAAAGTAATTGCAACATCTGACTAGTAAGAATTGTAAAGGACATAGTGGGCAGGAAATTTCCAATAAAATATTCTAACAACCTTTATTAGAACTCAAGGGCATACAACTTCAGATAGAAATATTCTATCAAGTCCAAATGCAATGAATATAAAAGTAGATGCATATTTAACATAATTTTGAAATTTCAGAACAACAGAGTTAAGTAGTTAAATCTAGAATTTTGCAAGGTAAAAATGAGGTCATGGTAAAATATTTAATAATTGAATTAAATTTCACAAAACATTGGGAGACACTGCTTTCAAAAGTTTGAAGTAAAATTATTTTTATTTTAAAAATCTTTAAATTACAAAAATCATAAGCCAAACAATAGAGCCAAATAAAGGTAATTTTAGACAAATAAAATATCAACATTTTATTCCCTGCTCTCCCTTTCTTGGGAAGCTATCAGAAAATGTGCTTGACCAAAGCATGTGGGTAAACCAATAAATAGGAATACAAGGGGTGTCACAAAAATAATACACAAGAGTGTAAAACTATAGCAATAAAAAATCAATAAATAATATAAAATATTATGAATATTTATCTGCACATTGAAAATATTGATAAATAGGAAAATAGAAGCCAGATCCTCTCTCTAAAGAATGGAAAGCAATAGAATCTTAGCACAAAATACATTTCTTCTTTTGCTTGTATATGTAACAAGGGGAATGGAGAGCCAGGGTAATGATGTGTTCTATGATAAGTTTTTCAACATATGTTTGTATTTAACATATGTACACATACCAATGTAAAAATATAAAAATTACACCCAAAATTAACCTTGTCATTTTTCATTCTCTATTGGAAAGTAAGACATAATTAAGGATAAAATGCTTTCTAAACAAACAAACAAAAAAACAACACACATAAGAATCTATGCAAGTAATTAGAGTCCAAGTACTCCATACCTTGAAAACAAAATATTTTAACAAAGAATAAAAGTTAAGTTTGCCAAAAGGCTGTTTTCTGTGATGTAGCTGTTGATTTATAAAGCTTATAAGCCTTCTCTTATTGAACTCATTAATAAAATGTACCTTTAATCAAATATTATACTTCTGATATAAGAATCCCTATAAATTCTGGAAAGATTTAAATCTGATTCAAATTTGAAATCATATGTTGAATTAATTTTAAACATAAAAAAAGAGAAATCTTGTATTTTCCTCTATTAATTTTGTATAAAATAATATGATGCTTTCACACTAAATTCCAATGACTTGACTAGCTTATATTCAAAAGTTTCATTTCTATGTAATTTGCCATGGTTAAAATGCTTAGATATATAGAGTGTTCCCCAAAAATGTATAGACACTTTGAATAATTATTAATTCCACTGGGTTAAATCTGAAAAGAAAGAAACATCAATTGAGCTATCAGCTGCTAAGCATGTATACATTTCTGGGGACAGTCTATGAATGTTAATACAGAACAGAGGTCTATGTGTTATAGGCTAGACGATGAGACCATACAGACAGTACATAATGCTAAGTAGTGTGCATTTTATCCTTTTATCCTATCAAGAACTCTTGGAATGGAAAGGACTAGGTTTTGAATTTATAGTCTAATTATTTTTTCAAACATCTATTTTCCCCTTCCTTTATTATTAGAATGACCCCTTCCCTATGATATAGACTAGTAACAGAAAACCTGCAAGACTATATCTTTGCCTCCCTTCACACAGATATACCTATGAACTAAAGTTCTTGACAACTTGATATGAGAAAATGTGTCATGTGCAAGTTCAAGTCATGGCCTTAAAAAGCAGGTGCTTACCTCCACTCACTTTCTCTCTTCCTGGGGACGCAGATGTTATTCTGGTCATGGTCAACCAGGTACAGTCATGTATATGAGAGCTACACCTGCATGGAAAGCAGGTAGAAGGAGATAGAATGAATCTGCATTCCTGGAAATTTGGGGAACAGCAGCCTAACTGTTTCTGAAGCATTCACCAACCCCTGACCTGTTATGCTGAGAAAGATATTAACATCTATTTCCTTTAAACCATTGTATTTGGAAGTCTAGAGTTGTAAAAAAATGACATCCTGTGGACATAAAGAAGTACCTGTTAGTAAGGTGGTTTTATAATAAAATCCTAAAGTATATGACATTAGCTTAGTAATCACAACTGGACAGCAAGGATAGAGACATCACAGGCTGAAAGCTTTTGATCCTGGTTAGCTTTGGAGCACATTGTTAAAACAATCGCCTATCACAATTTGGAAAGCAGATCACATTTCTACATAATCTGTATCTCAGAAATGGTTAGAAAAATGTTAAAATATCTGTGGTGTGTTTTTTTTTTTTTTATCCTTAGCTCTTAGCAGGATATGATAAAAAATATGAACTCATGAAAGAACTAGAGCATTCAAAGCAGAAATTGCAAGGGATATAGCTCTTCTATGGAAGATTATTTCTGCCCATGGCCTGTACTATAAAGTGACTTGGGATTCAATTACTTGAGATTTTGCAGTGTTGGTGTAACGAACTACTTCTTCACCTGAAACAGTAGAATTTATAATTGTGACCTCAAGCTTGTTTCAGAGCTTCTATTTAAATGTATTTTGCTACCCAGTGGGAATTAGCCCAGTAGCAATTATTAGATTCAGGTTGTTCCAGTTTCACAAAACATCTTGTTTTGAACGGCATCCAGGTAATCACAAATAGCCTGAAGAAGAGGAGGATATTTGGGACACTGAGATGTAGGCTTGGGAAACCTGTGTGGATGAAGTATATAGCTATAGGCACTTGTACATGGAACCAACTGGAAACTATATTTGGAAGCCTACAGAGCTGAAGCATGTTGCCAAAGAAACCACGATCCTGGCCTGTAAATGTCTATGCTTTTCAAACCTCAAAGAAACATTGGGGATACCTAATATGTACCAGCACGAAGTTGGGCAGGCCTTAGTATGGCGTGCTCTCCAGTGCCAACTGCAGAAGTGTTCACGGATAATACTGAACAAGCAGCAGCAACTGAGGCAGCAGATGGCCTTAGAAGCTGCCAAGGATTAATTTTTCACAAGCAGAATTTGATAACTACTATAGAAGAGCAAATGTTACGTGTTCCTCATTCTTCCAGTTTTCTGAATGAAGAATTTAATGCAATTACTCTTATACCCCACCATTGTAAATTGAGCAGCATGGAAAACAAATAAACCCTTGTGTTAAATATAGGTTGCTATAGTACTATATAAGGAGCCACATTTGGACCTGATGGAATGAACTATTCTTTGCCTAGAGATCCTGACTGTCCTTGACCTGGATGGAAAAGCTGGGTGCAGTGTTTGAGTGTCGTGCTATGGGTGTGTGTGTGTGTGTGTGTGTGTGTGTGTGTGTGTGTGTGTGCCTGAGTGTGTGCTGGGGATATGTTTTATGTGGGAGAAGAAGATACTTTTGTGTAAATAAGGGTTTTTTTATGTGGAAAATTTTTCTTTTGAAATAGAATGCTCATCATCTAGAGCAGTGGTTCCCAATGTGGAGCAAACATCCCTGTAGGGGGCAATTTGATTTTTAAGGGGGAGCAATTCAAGAATTAGTTATTAACAGTGAATTTTCTGCATTTCTTATGGTTCTAGGGGCCTCATATACAGCATATAAATATATATTGTGACATACTTATGCATTTCAGTTTTCTACTATATGTTTTAAAACTTTGTTATTTTTATGTCACTTCATATTATTATTATTATTATTATTTTTAACAATTTCTTAGTGATTTCTTCCTCAGTACTTCAAATGTCCTTTCATTCTTTTATTTTTCTCTTTCATGGATGCCATGTTCTTTGGAAGTTTGTTTAAACCAAGTTAACAGCCTTTTAGGCTTCCTCCACATGGATAGGAGTTCACTTTTTGAATAATAAGAATTATATGTCACAGCGGGGCATCAGGATTTAGAGATGCTTGGGTGGGCATGGCCAAAAAAATGGTTGGGAACTACTGATCTAGAGACTGCATTTGAGGGTGGCCACATGAGTAATTTCTGGCCGATGGGAGGTAAAGAGAAGATATGCATGCAAATTATAGGTTATGTTTAAAAAGGAACCTGCATTCTCTCCATCATCTTTTCTCCTTTTCTGATGTCAGAAACACAACATGGTGGTGTGAATGAAGTGGTAGCCTATTTGTCTAGATTATCCTGTGAGTAGAAAAGCCTGTCCTATTACTTGAGAGAGATATGATATATTTTTCTTTTCTGGATTACTGTGTTTTCAGATCTTTTTTTTTTTTTTAACAGTGGCATCTTTTACTAATCCAGGTGAGGATAAATATGAGATTTACACTTTAAGATGCTACATCTGACTGTAGACTGAGCGACAGATTGGAATAAAATAGTCAATTAAACATCTAGAAATAGCCTTTGTGAGAAATGATGGCATAAAAACATAACACAATGGCAATAGCAATGAAAATGAAGAGACTGTTTTGAAAGATTGGAGAAGTAAAAGTGACCAGACATTTTTAACTAATTAAATATGTAAGTTAAAAATTAAGTAAGTTTTAAATGATTCTATATTGCTTTAGTAAATGCCTACCATATGGCAGGCATTCAGTTATTTGCTGTGTGTAAGAAGAAAAATAATGCTTCAATGAAAAAAGTTATGTTTTTTTGACAAGATATATAAAAACACACATATATAAAAAATTAAAGCAAGAAGTATTTGTTTAATTATCAAAGTCAAATTAAGTCTATAAATGCTATGAGCTTTCTGGAGAGAGAAATCTTTACAGAAAGAGATTTAATAAAAATGTTTCTCTTAGGCTGCTCCTAAAAGGACAACTCAAATGAAGGTAAAAAAGAGAACAGATGGGAAAGACAAGAGCTATTCATGCTATTATGGCTAATATTAACTATTCAGAAATCTTTGTTTGAACATTTGTATTTAATTTGTCACAAAGACTGTCCATTTTTAACTCATAACCTATTTCTTTTAAATAGTTTGATAAAGTTAAAGAAAATGTTATTAACACACACACTGTACCTCTAAGCACTCAGACTTTTAACTTTATCAACTTTATGGATTAAAAAAGTAAATTCTTTATAGAAGTGATAGATTTATGTTTATTTTAAGATTTGGCATGATATTTGCCATCATCAACAAAGATTTTTAAGGGTCATATTGTTATATTTTCTTTATTCTGTTTTAATCAGGATATGAAATATTTCTTACATTATGTTTTGAACACATAATCATGTATAACATTTATTGAATGCTTATTATGATATTGGAATTTCTACTGTAATAATTCCACATGTATCCATTCATTTAATAAAGAAAAATGAGTAAAAGCAAGGAAGGAAGGGAGGGAGGAAAGTCAATGAAGATATAGTTTATAAAATTTTCTCTTAAGCTATTGAGTTTTGGGGATGACTGTATTCATTAATGTCTATAACAATCACAAAATTGACATTGCTGAAATGTGTATTCTCAAATGCTGCTAAAAGAGGAACGCATTCATTGTGTTCGGTAGTACCATATTTTAAAATAATCTTTCTATTGCTGCACTCTCTAATTTTCTCCCAAAGTATGCAGATGATCTAAAGTCTCTTAATAATTCTCCTCATAAAGACTCAAGTCCATCTGCATTCTATCTGTATTCACCCTCTACTTGTTTTCCCGTCTCTACTTTCTGTCCTAGTTTTCTCTTTCCTGCCAGTTATATTCTTTCCATAAAAACATAAAATCCCTTGCAAGACTGGTGTGGCTCAGGGATTGAGTGTCGACCTATGAACCAGGAGATCATGGTTCGATTTCCTGTAGATGTACATGCCCAGGGCTTGATCCTCAATGGGGTGTGTGCAGGAGGCAGCTAATCAATGGTTCTCTCTCATCATTAATGTTTCTATTTCTCCCTCCTTCTCCCTTCCTTTCTGAAACCAATAGAAATATATTTAAAAAACAAACAAATAAAAACATAAAATCCCTTTTTGTCTCCACCTCTATAACTTAACAATTTCCCCTAGCACAGCTCCACCCAGAATTTACTATCTTAATATTCCAGGATAAAGATTAGAAGGTAAATCAGACAATGTCATAGTTTTCAGAGGATGTGATAAAAGGAAAAGAGACCAATGAATATTCATGAGTTAAATTTTGCATGATTCCTATCACAATTATAAAAGTGTTATGCAAAAACTTCTGGGGAAAAACTTTTTCTCATACCTTGAGGATTCAGTGTCCAAGGCATTTATACATTAAAATAGTCTGACTATAGAAAGTTGTTAATAAATCCCTGGAGGTATATTGAGTATTCTGGGAAATTGAGCACATACAACAGCAAGCAGTATAATTCTATCTGGTTCCAGTAATTGCACAATTTATTTGAAAGATAGAAATGTGCCCTTTACTCTAAGAAAAATAATATTGAACATCCATATCCACTGCCTATAGCCAATTGACTTTGTTCTGGGGAAGTTCTTTGCAAAATCTGATCCTGCACAAAGTTATCACCACTGTCCACTTTGCTTTTGTAAATGCTCAGTCATATTTATTTTTTTCCAGTTGAATTTCTTTCTAATTTATTAATAGACATTTATTGCACCCAGAGACTGCTTTGAACATTATACTTGTTCCCAGGAAATTCAATATGAATAGAAATATTGTTCTGATCTCAATGAATTTATGATATTTGTATGTGTAAATATATAAGGATTACAACATGTAACAGGAGTCTTGGTAAAGATGTATTGGGCAGGGAAGATAAACAAAGAAATCTGTTTAATCCAAGAGATAGAAGAAGACTAGCCAATGCTAAATATTGAAAGTTTAAAGATATTTGCCAAGTAGAAAACATTGGAGGGCCTTGTAAGCAGAGAGATTATCATCTAGGGCATGCATGTGAATCAGCATGGTAGATGGAAGAACTGCAAGTCTAACTGGAAAACGCTGTCAACTGCAAGAGGAAACTGAAGAATTCAGTGGGAAATCTTTACTTCGGTTAAGGCATTTTTATTATTCTTAACACTTTAAATTCATCTTACTTTCCAAGTGCCATGCATTAATAAAATTCTTATTCTGGGGTCAAAAAGAAAATGTACACATTTAAATTCTTTTAGGAATTGCATCGTCTTATTTTTTTTAATTATCTAAAGAAAACATATTTGTTGTCTCATAAACTAATCATTATATGTATTCCTTCAATCTGGTATTGGAGCAAAAAACTGAAAAATATTAAATAAGAAATTATTTTACAACTTCTTGCTACAACAATATATGGCAAATATAGACCATTATGTCTTTACTATAAAAATAATTTAAAAGTCAAGTTTTCACAGATTATCTACGTTAAGAGTTTTTGCCTGGTCTATTATAAAATCATTATTAATTTATTCATATCGTATGGCAAAAAGTCAGAATACAACTTGGAACCTCAAATATCAATGTTATAGTAAATATAGTAAATATGGTAACATCAAAAAATAAAAACTGCCTAGTATGTCATTAACATGTAGTTTCACTTACATATGAACATATGCATATTTGCAAAGTATTCCATGGCAATTAGACACAGATTTCATATCTTAAAGACCTAGGCTTATCTGAAAAAAATTAATGTAGTTAATAAAATTATTTCAAAGTTACAATAGATAAATATATACATAAAGCTTCAAGTTTAGATTGAGATAGATATACTAATGTAGATACATATCCAGCTTATAGAATCTATTGTCTATCAATATCAATTTTCTTCTTTCTACTTTCTACTTTAGCAATAAAATCAGCCAGAGACCATATTTCAGTTTTCTTTCAGCAATGTATAATCAAACACATAAACACATATCCAAGTAAGCCAGTGTAAGATGAACAGTCATGTTCTTTAAAAAGGCCACTCTCTCCACTTTTACTTTCCTCCTGTTTTACAGGCTAAGATGTGGGAATTGGAAGTTGTTAGCCAGCTTTTAAGCAAGCACAGGAGAGCAGCACAGCTGTATAGAGCAGGTCCCTGTGCCCTTAATGATGAACTGGAGAAGCTATGTTGCTCATCTCCCTGGCCCCACACAGCATTTTATTTTTCATAGCTTTATAGAAATACAACTTATAGAAAGGAAATTAACCTTCTTAATCGTACAGTTTGATAAGCTTTGGTAAATACACACCTTTGTAGAGCCACCATCAAAATCAGATTTTAGAATACCCCATCACTCCAAGCAGTTATCTTATGTTTCTCTGAAGTAAATTCCCTTCCTCATCCCTAAGCCCTGACAAGAACTACTCTGCTTTAACATGATAATTTTGTCTCTTATAGAACTTTATTATAATATAATCATACATTATGTAACATGATATATCTGAGATTTATCCACTTTGTTTGGTGTATAGTTTATATTCCCTTTTATTGCTTAGTCAATTCCATTGTATGAATATAAATGTCTGTACACCAGTTGATGGACTCTGGAATTTTGTCTATTTAGAAATTATGCCTCTATGCACATTTGAGAGCAAGTCCTTTGTATGGTTATATGATTCATTGCTGTTTGGTAGATAACTAGGATAATTTCCTGGGTCACATTTTAAGTGTGAGTTTATTTTTTAATGAAATGTCAACAAGTTTGCGAAAGTGGTTGCACCATTTTACATTTTTATAGCAATATATGAGGGCTTCAGTTTCTCCACATCTTTGCCAGGTCTGGTATTGTCAATCTTTTTAGCTGTGTTTTAGCTATTCTCTGGGTGTATAGTTACTGTTTTAATTTGCACTTCTCTAAAGATTAATAATGCTGAGCATTTTTATGTGTTTGTTGGAGGTTTTATATATTCATTCCATAAATGTCTCTTTAAATCTTTTGTCAATTTTTAAATTGTTTTTCTTTTCTCATTGAATTGTAGATGTTCTTTATATAAAGGACAGATCCTTTGTCACATAAAGAGATATATGTGACATGTGTCATTGATAGATATAGAAAGATTGGATGGATACATATATAGATACACATACACACACACACACATACACACACACACACATATGTATATACTAGAGGCCTGGTGCACGAAATTTGTACATGAATAGGGTTCCCAGGGCTGGCCGGTAATTGGGGCCTTCTCCTGCAGGCCAGGGCTTTCCTCTGGATGGCAGCCAGGGCCTTCCTTCATTCCATGCGACCCCCTGGTGATCAGCACATGTCATAGCGAGTGATAGAACTGGTCTCCCAGTTAAATGCCCGTGAAGACACTTTGCATATTAGACTTTTATATCCTATCTAATAAAAGAGTAATATGCAAATTGACCATGCCTCTGCTACATCCACAAGCCAATCAGGAGCGAGTATGCAAATTAACCCAACCAAGATGACTGCGGACACAGAGAGAGCAGGGAGGGTAATTGGGAGGGTAATTGGGAGGGAGGCTTGGGTTTCCCCAGCGATGGAGGAAGCCAAGCTTTCCGCACACCCTGGCCGACCCAGGCCTCCACTCCAGGCTACAAAGTTTTAATTATAGAAGATAAATAAATCCCAACAGAAATGGTTGCCACCACAGAGCGAGTAGAAGGCTTGGCTCCACTCCAGGCTACAAAGTTTCAATTGTAGAAGATAAATAAATCCCAGATATCAGGGCCTCAGCTTGGGTCACCGGGGGGCATGGCCGGCCTGCAAACCACCACAGGCCCCTCACCCAGGCTGCCCCATGCCCCAAGGGAACCCCCACCCTGATCCGAGACACCCTTCAGGGCAAAACAGCTGGCCCCCAACCATGCACCAGGCCTCTATCCTATCGAATAAAAGAGTAATATGCAGATTGATCATCACTGCAACACACAAGATAGCTGCCCCCATGTGGTCAAAGATCCTGCCCCCATGTGAACACAAGATGGCCACCACAAGATGGCCAGCAGGGGAGGGTAATTGGGAGGGACCAGGCCAGAAGGGGAGGGCAGCTGGGAGGGACCAGGACGGCAGAGGAGGGCAGTTGGGGGTGACCGGGCCTGCAAGGGAGAGCAGTTGGGTGGGACCAGGCTTGCAAGGGAGGGAAGTTAGGGGTGACCAGCTCTCAGAGGATGGCAGTTAGGGGCAAACAGGCTGGCAGGGGACCAGTTAGGCATCCATCAGGCTGTCAGGGGAGTGGTTAAGGGGTGATCAGGCTGGCAGACAGAAGTGGTTAGGGGCAATCAGGAAGGCAGGCAGGTGAGCAGTTGGGAGCCAGCAGTCCTGGATTGTGAGAGTGATCCCAGATTGGAGAGGGTACAGGCTGGGCTGAAGGACACCCCCCCCCCGTGCACGAATTTTGTGCACCGAGCTTCTAGTATATAGATATATTACAATGGCTTTGTCAAATATTTTCTCCCAATATGAAGTTTGTTTCTTTATTTTTTAAGTGTCTGGAAATGAGAAAATGTTTTACATTTTTATGAAGTCTTCTTTAATCAACTCTACTGTATATTTGGTTTTAAATATATATATATTGCTATAAACCTGCTATTTTGGTCTCTGTTAAAGCAGTCAAATGAATAAGATCATTAATTGGAAGCCAGAATACTACCAATAACATCATTAATTGGAAGCCAGAATACTACCAGCTTTGTATAATAAACATATACTACTCTTGTAAGTAAAAAATATAATATATAAACATTTTTAAGGAGGTAAAGAGTCTTCATCTTCAAGGAAGAAACATGATTAAATATGTAAACTGCAGTGTTATCTCAAACTAAGGTGGGTACAATATAAAATGGTGAAATCAGTATCAACTCATGAAACTGGGAAAATATACTTTCTATACATTCAAAATTTTGATAAATGTAAAACTATATTTTTACTAGTGGCCCAGTGCACAACATTTGTGCATGGAGGGGGTCCCCTCACCCCAGCCTGAACCCTCTCCAACCCAAGATCCCTCTCACAATCCTGGACTACTGGCTCCTAATTGCTCACCTGCCTGCCTGCCTCGTTGCCTCCAACTGCACCCCCCCGCCAGCCAAGGTTGCCCCTAACTGCCCCTCCACTGGCCTAGTCGCCCCTCACTGCCCCCCCCCACCAGCCTAATCACCCCCAACAGTCCCCCTGCTAACCTGGTCACCACCAACTGCAACCCCCCGCCAGCCTGGTCACCCCTATCTGTCCCCCCTGGCCTGGTCACCTCTTACTGCCCCCCCTGCCAGTCTGGTAACCCCCAACTACCTCCCACTGCTGGCCTGGTCATCCCTAACTGCCCCCCATGCCAGCCTGGTCACCCCTCACGGCCCCCTGCCAACCTGGTTGCCCCACACAGCCTGTTGTTCAAATATTTCATTGTCCCTCACTAACCCCCTGCCAGCCTGGTCACCTCATGCAGCCTGCTTGTTCAGTCGTTTGGTCATCCCTCACTAACCCCCTTGCCAGACTGGTCATAGGCAGCCATCTTGTGAGGGCATGAGGGTTAATTTGCATATTTCCTCTTTATTATATAGGATAAGACTTCTGTATAAAAACAAACTCATAGCCCTGGCTGGTGTGGCTCAGTTAGTTGAACGTTGTTCCATGCACCAAGAGGCCACTGATTCTATTTCCCTTTAGGGCACATACCCTGCTTGCTGGCTAGATCCCCAATTAGGGGGGCAGTGCAGGAGGCAGCCTATTGATATTTCTCTCTCATAGATATTACTCTCTCTCACTCTCAAATAAATTTAAAACAATTAAAAAAAAACACATAAAGAAGGTCTATATTTTAGGAATAAGTGTAAAGGCCTCACTTAAAAATCCCCTTAAGTAATCTGCTACCAATTCCCAGCTGAGGAGAAGCTGAAATGCAAAGACAGCATATTAAGATTATATGAACAAATTTGGAAAATTTATCAAATGTTGGAAATCACGTAGACAAAAATAATTCAAATTGACCTAACCCTTCTCCCTTTTATCACAAAAAGTGGACCACATATTAGCAGATGTATAGCCAGTGCTGATTTATAAGAAGATTAATCTTATCACTTAGGGAATATGAACATTAATTCAGCTTACTATAGTTAACTTATGGATAAAAATGAAAGGGAGGAACGGAGGGAGGGAAGAAAGAAGAAAGGGAAAGAAAGGAGGGCAAAGGTAAATAAAAAACAAACAGGCAAATCTATAATAATAAAAGCGTAATATGCTAATTAGACCAGACAGCTGAACGACCTTCCAGACGTCCTTCCAGATGACCTTCCAGACAAAGTAGGGGCTGCGAAGGCTGAGGCAAGCCACCATGGCTGCGAGGGCCAAGCCCCTTTCACAAATTTTGTGCATCGGGACACTAGTGTTTTAATAATGCTATGTAGCATTCTTCTTATGCTCAAAGTGCAGGTAGATCTAATTTGGCAAATATTGACCCAAAACATCTTTGATAAAATCCATCTCAAATTTAATGCTGAAATAAAAGTCATTTTAAAAAGAAAGGAAAGAATTCAACTAAAAGTGTGGAAGACAAATACATTTTAAAAGTTTACAAAATTCCCCATCTCTTTTTATTAGCAAATAAAAATGTATTCTCAAATTCTGCAGTCTTTTTCAACCTTGCTACATTAGCAGCTGTTGACTCTCTTTTATTGTCAAGCCTTTCCTCCACGCTGCAAAGATGTTGCCCTTCCCTAGTTAACTGGATTTGGAACATGTATACTATCCTTCACTTCTTTCTTTGGTTCTTTGTGGCACTATAGTTTCTTCACCCTTCATAGGTGATAGAGCTATCCCATGCTTTTAAATACTATTTATTTGGCCATGAAATCCACTGTAAGCTTCACCTCTGGAATATACCTTTATTATTAAACATTTTCTGGATAGCTCCATTGGATGTTCATTAGGCATATCTCAACCCATCTGTTAAAAATCCAGCTTCCATGTGTTTGTTTTTTAAAATTAAATTTATTGGGGTGACATTGGTTAATAATTTTAATGTGTTTTTGTAAGCAGTTTCTTTAATAAATCTTTGATAGCAGCCAAATTCGTTTTCCTCCTCACTGCAACATATTGGAGATGGTAGCCTTGCATATATCTTAAATATATCTACTAACATCAGTATCATGTAATCTAACACTGCCATGCCTTTAATGCCTTTTCAATGAATGTTCATCTTGGTCCTAGCCTGTTAATTTGACCCTAACTGCCTTTCCTTCAGGCCATTGTAGCTGGTACTGTTAGACTGGTCTTATGAAATCATGAAGATTGCATGACATATTTAAAAGCATTTAAAGGCTCCTCATAGGCTGTAAAATTCAGTTTATTCATGTAAGCATTATGTTTAAGTATCTTTTATATAACACATTGAAACATTCTCCTTTTTTGAGTTTTGTGATACAATATACCCTTTTTTATTCTACTACATGAGTACTTATTCTCTTCTTTCTCTACACACTCTCTCAAGTATTTCCATTATTCTCATGACATTAAAGTTATTCATATACTAAGAGGTTCATGTCTGTTATAGCCTGATTCATCTAGAACAGCAATTTTCAACATTTTTCATCTCATGGAAGACATAAACTAATTACTAAAATTCTGCTGACAAAAAAAGGTACACTGTTGATTGATTTACATTGGATGGCTATTGTTGTGCTGGCTGTTGTCATTTATTTTTTATTTGGTAATACTAGAGGCCCAGTGCATGAAATTCATGCATGGGTGGGGTCCCTACACTTGACTGGCGATCGGGACCAATCAGGGCCATCTTGCCCAGTCTAGATTGGGGCCAATCAGGGCCAGTGGCCAGAGAGGGACCATGGGAGGGACCGAGAGAGGGCTCCAGGGCATGTCCGGCCCCATCTTGCCCAATCCTGATCAGCCGGACCCCAGCAGCAAGCTAACCTACCAGTCAAAGCACCTGCCCCCATCATAGCGACCAGTAGGTTGACCGCTCAGTCAGACATTTAGCATATTAGGCTTTTATAGAGAGAGATTGTAACTCACAGCATAAAATTCTCAGCCAGCAATTTCCCTCCAGGCCCTGGTCTTGGAGACCTCATGTCCTTCCAAAGCTCTGCTCACCCTCTTCAGCTGCCACACGAGGTAAATTGCATCATGTTCATGGAAACCCTTTGCAGGCTCCATGGGTGTGTCTTTACTTTGCTACAGTTCTGATTACTCCAACATAAGGAGAGACACACTCATTATCAGGTAACACCATTGTGGTAAGACCCCTGCTCAGCCTCCATCCATCCAGTCCCCTCACACCCTCTTTTGTCTTCGCCCCCTCTCCCCCCCCCCACCACACACACACACTGCTGGGGTCTATAAAATGGGGTCAGTGGTTTTAAATAGGCCATGGGTCACCCTAGATGGTTTAACTCAGTGGATAGAGCCATGGCATGCAGACTGAAGGGCCATGGGTTCGATTCTGCTCAAGGGTACATTCTTGGGTTGCGGGCTCAGTCTCCAGTAGGGGGAGTACAGAAGGCAGCAGTTCAATTCTCTCTCTTTATTGATGTTTCTATCTCTTTCTCCCTCTGCCTTCTTCTCTGAAATCAATAAAAATACATTAACAAAAAATAAAATAAATAAGCCATAAATCAAATGTCACTGCTCTCCATCCATCCAGTCCCCTCACACCCTCTTTTGTCTTCGCCCCCTCTCTCCCCCCCCCACCACACACACACACTGCTGGGGTCTATAAAATGGGGTCAGGATTTCTACTTCAACTGAGGGCGATGCTTCTGCACAGCCCTCCTTTCCCGCCCATCTCTGTCCCCAGACCTGTGGGGTTTATCCCTCCCTCCCCTCCATCTAACTTGGTGGGCCCTGCTCTGCCCCCTCCTCCTGCAGCCTCCCCCTCTCTCCTTTGGAGGCGGAGCTCCCCAAGGTTGTGTGGGGTGGGGTAGGGCTGTGCAAGGCGAGCCCAGGTGGGGCCTTGGAAGAGAGCTGGGATGACTGGTCACTGGGAGGAGGAGGGAGGAACATGGAGCCTGTCCTGTGGGAGAGGCACTGGGTTCCTCGGCTGCCCCCACCCAGCAGCTTTTCTAGGCCCCTGTGCAGCTGTCACCCTTTGCCCCTTGCTGCCTCCCACTTCCTTTCAAGTTTTGGACTTGGTTTCTCTGACTCAGCCCCTCCCCCCTTTCTGCTGCATCCCTGGGAGCCTGAGGCCACCCCTTGGCCTTGGGCAGGTGTGTCTGACCCATCCCCCTTAATGGTGCTACCCACTCTCCTAGAATAGTTAGTGAAACTTAACAAATAAAATGATGCAGCTCTGAAGATTATAAATTGTGCACTGAGAATGCCACAGGCTGTGAAGGGCTGCGCAGTCCATGGCTCTCAGATCACCCTTGAGTGTGTCACTTGTGGATGTGCAGAGTTGTAATCTAGTATGGTGAGAAGCTTTCCCCCAGGTGCACTGGCTCTGGGGCCTCCCAGTAGGTGCAAAGTCAGTCACTGCCTGGGGCCACTTAGCAGGAGCTACTGAGCGATCTTCAGATGGCTGCTATTTGCATTGGGCTTGGAAGTGCCCAGATGAGGCCCAACTGTGAAGCAAGGCAGGGGGGAATGCCCATACTACTGTTAGCTGATTTCTTAACAGAAACTATGCAGGCCAGACGGGAGTGGCAAGAAATATTCAAAGTGATGAATAGCAAGGACCTACAACCAAGGTTACTCTACTTAGAAAAGCTATAATTTAGAACTGAAGGTCAGATACAGAGTTTCACAGACAAGAAAAAGCTAAAGGAGTTCATCACCACCAAACCAGTATTACAGGTAATGTTGAAGTTATTCAAGAAGAAGAAGGAGGAGGAGGAGGAGGAAAAAAAATAAAGAGGAGGAGGAGGAGGTGGGATAAAAAATATGAACAATAAAATTATAATAGATACATATCTATCAAGAGTTGAATCTAGCCCTAGCTGGTTTGGCTCAGTGGATAGAGTGTCAGCCTGCGGATTGAAAGGTCCCGAGTTCGATTCCAGTCAAGGGCATATACCTGGGTTACAGGCTCGATCCCCAGTTGGGGGAATGCAGGAGGAAGCCAATCAATGATTCTCTCTCATCATTGATGTCTCTCTCTCTCTCTCTCTCTCTCTCTCTCTCTCTCTCTCTCTTCCTCTCTGAAAAAAATAAAAACATATTTTTTAAAAAAGAGTTGAATTTGAAATAAAAAATAAATAAACAAGGAATCTAAAGAACAAAATAAACTGATGAAAAATAGAACCAGCGGAATGGAAACATGAAACAGACTGACAAATCTCAGAGGGATGGAGGAAGGAGGGGAGAGACTAACCAAAGATCTCATATGCATGTATCCATTACCTATAGACACAGACAATAGGTTGAGAAGGTCTGGGGTGAGGCGGAAATCAGGTGGAGGGGGGCAATGGGAGGATAAAGGGGGACATCTGTAATATTCTCAACAATAAAGATTTAAAAAAGAAAAGAAAACATAAATAATTATGCTTTTAAAGTTTTTCATGGGTGCTATAGAAAGATAATTTAGAATTCAATAGAGGGAGACTCTAAACTGAAACAAAAAGACACTGCTCTTACAGAAATTCTGGGGTATACCCATGGTAATTGCAAGTGAGTTTGAGTGTCTGTGGATGGGTGTGATGTTTGTGTGGGTTGTATCTTTTTAAGGAATTGGAGTTAGAATACATAGCCATCAATAAGTAACTGTCTGTTCAATTGTTTTCTGCCTTTACTGTAATCCATTATAACACAAATCTTGAAAGTGGTAGGGATCCTGATTTGAGATTAATTTAAAACATAAATGTAATAAAGAAAAATGACTTTCCTTTGATTTTTCTTGTGATGTAAACATGCTTTTCTTTAATTGTTTTCTGAAAAATGGGGAACTCTTAAGATCTTTAAACAAAGAGAATTGGTGTATTTAATTCATGAAATAGGGTTCTATGTAACACAAATCTAGTAAAATAATTTTCTTCTATACATGAAAATCTGTTTTGGTGATAGAGTTCAGAAATCTTTGCAATGTAAATTATTATTTCACTCGGTTCTACATGTGTAGTTAGTTAAGGGCAGCATATTTTTAGCTATTTGTACATGAAAATATTCCACCTAACTCTCATAGTGAACTAAAATTTTTGATGTATGCCATAAATCAAAGAGTGACCTGTTGTTGTTTTTTTAAGCTAATATTAGGCAATGTCTGCATAAAAAGCAATACATATTAAAGGAGCCTATCTTTTGATCTCAGAATACAGATTATGATTCTCCTTCTTCCAAAGCTAATAATTACAACTCTTCATTACATGAGGTAAAATAAATCCATGATTCAACAATTTTGCAAAATTCTGGGTAAAGTCTTAATTATCTCTTATTTGCAAATCTACTATTTGATTTAATTGCACGTTACCTTATCTTACTCTGTTTACTCATTAAGACTTTTTTCCTGATTTTATGTAGTGATCACTAATTATATATAACCTGTTGCCTTCTAGTCTTAAATTATTTATCAGTGTTAGTTTTTTTTTTTTTTTTTGTAATCTAGTTTTTGTAATTATTAATTCTCTTTTAGCCTTGATGATGTTTTCTTGTGAGTTTTATTATATATAAGCATTGCTAAGAAACATGAGTAATTGTGCTTCCTGTGTTGTCCATGGTTGTATTTAAAAGCATAATTTAGAGTCAGGGGGTCTAGGCTGAAATAAATATAACAAATATGCTGCTTCTGTTTTATGACAATTGAGCAATTATTTCTCTACCTTTGTTTCTTTTATGAATTTGTTCTAAGTATCAGCATTCTATATCTGTCTGTCTAAGTCACACCTATGGTTGGAGACAAAGTGAGAATCAAATGTGAAACAAGTCCAAATATTCAGCAAAACAAACAAACAAACAAACAAACAAACAAAAAACCACCATGAAACTCTTAATATTAATAGAATCTAAAAGATAGGTAGCTTTTCTGATACTTTCTATTGATTTATATAGTTCTAATGCTATCCTTTTTTTATGATAACCTCATATTGTTTAAGCCTTAATTATACCCTTTGGTGAATTTGTTTTTAGGAATTTATCAATATCGCCCATTTATAATTATAGTCCAGTTAGTATGCCTTTAAAATCTTCCCAGCATTCTTCAGTTCATTTTGGTCAAGGCTGCTAAAATATTAGATATATTGCTTTCCTAAAGCAATCTGTCTTCCCTCTACAGTTTTCAGAAGTAATTTGTTACCTAGTGCAAAAAAATAGCTTCCTGCAAAACATGTCGTGTTAAGACGTCTTATGGGAGGGGAAAGCAGGGCCTTGAGCCTTGTGACCGCCTCAGGAGGAACATCGCACGTCCACATCACTGGTCTGCTGAATGTGGAGCTGGGGGAAAGAGGTGGCCCAAACATGTGAGAACTCAGGGTTTGCCTCAAATTACAGGGGCCTGGAATGTAAAGTCAGGTTATTTAAACATTGTGCAGAGCACTAAATAATTATATTTTAGAGAAGGAAGACAGAAGTGAAATAAACACAAACACAACATTTAAATTTAGAACTAATTTCAAATTCCAGCTTCTTAATTGAAAAAGGACCATAAGTTTACTAATTTGTAAAATGTAGATAATAACAGTTCTCCATGTGGCTATTGGTGACAAATGAGGTGGTAATAATTAACAGCTTTGCTGGGTATGAAATACAGCTGCGACAATTACTACCTAGGTAATTCAGATAACCACTTTTTAAACTAAAAAAAAAAAAAAAAGAGAGAGAGAAATAATAATATAATAATATCTACCTCAGAGGTATTATGCTAGTTTAACCAGATAATGAATATAAAATATTTAATGTACTCCGATAGTCATAGAAATTGTACAATAAATATTTACCATAATGTTCCTACTATGAAAAATTATTATTAATATTAACTTCATTAGAATTGTATTTATAAATTTGCTGTGCTATTGACTTTTCTAAATATTCATGCACTTTTGCATTAGAACATGTTTAATATAGTGGTAAAGGAGTCCTGTGTTTATGTTTCTGAGTATTTTATTTAGTAGACAACTTATCTGAAGAGCACATTTTGTGTCTTTTAAAGCTACTATTGGCCAGGCTGTACCTAGGAAAAACTGATCTTTATTATCTGTTTTATCACATGCAAGAGAAACATTGCTACTCAAACTTTTATATTGCTGCCAGTATATTAGCACTGCAGTAACAGTCACAGAGAAAGAGCTTAATTGAAGGTCATCTGCTCAAATCACATTTGCAGTGTGGAATTTACTGCTAAAGAGAGAACCAAAGACATGGAATTTGATATTTGAGACCCCATTTCAAAGCATAAAGTATAGAAGGCTTGTAGCTTTGGGATATAAAGCTATGTGGAGGCTTCTGGGACAACTTCAAGTGTACCAACATCAGAATTATGGGGGTGCCAGAAGAAGAGAGAGAGCAAGATGCTGAAAACCTATTTGAAGAAATAATGAACGAAAACTTCCCCCACCTGATGAAAGAAATAGAATTACAAGTCCAGGAAGCTCACAGAACCCCAAACAAAAGGAATCCAAAGAGGATCACACCAAGACACATCATAATTAAAATGCCAAGAGCAAAAGACAAAGAGAGAATCTTACAAGCAGCAAGAGAAAAACAGTTAGTTACCTACAAGGGAGCTCCCATATGATTATCAGCTAATTTCTCAACAGAAACCATGCAGGCCAGACGGGAGTGGCAAGAAATATTCAAAGTGATGAATAGCAGGAACCTACAACCAAGACTACTCTACCCAGCAAAGTTATCATTCAGAATTGAAGGGCAGATAAAGAGCTTCACAGATAAGAAAAAGCTAAAGGAGTTCATCACCACCAAACCAGCATTATATGAAATGCTGAAAGGTATTCTTTAAAAAGAGGAAAAAGAAGAAGAAAGATAAAAAAATTATGAACAACAAATACATATCTATCAACAAGTGAATCTAAAAGTCAAGTGAATTAAAAATCTGAGGAACAGAATAAACTGGTGAACTTAATAGAATCAGAGGCATAGAATGGGAGTGGATTGATAATTCTCAGGGGGAAAGGGGTGTCTGTGTGGGGAGTATGGGAAGAGACTGGACAAAAATCATACACCTATGGATAAGGACAGTGGGAGGGAGAGGGGGGAGATAAGGGCAGAGGGGGGTGGGAACTGGGTGGTGGGGAGATATGTGGGGAAAAAGGAGAAACAATTATAATCTGAACAATAAAGATTCATTAAAAAATTTTAAAAAAATAAAGCTATGTGGAATTTTAGCAGTAACCATCAGAATACCTTAATTATTTCAATATAATACAACATTGTGGGTAATAGTTTTCTGAGTACAACACCATTCCAACAGAAGCCTCAAACACTATACAGAGTCTCAGAGTAATTTTTTTGTAATTAATAACAAATATCAACCATAAATAACTTACAGTGCAAGCAGCAAGTAATGAATTTAGCACTCTTTCTGAAAACAATCTATAAAATATAAACAATTGTCATTCATTCAAACTTTCTCTGGGATTCTCAAGGCTTAATGGATGTATGAGTGACTGGGACATGTACACTCAGTTTTTATTGAAGCTGCTTTAAGAGGAAAGCAGCAAAGTTAGAAAATGGCTATATCAGTAGTAGCATTTTAAAGAATGTAGGAGCTATCTGCATAGGAGCCAAGGAACCAAGTAAGGGATGTTCTTTATGCCAAACTTTTTCTCTAGGTCAAATAGAAGAGGTACTTATCAAGCTTGCTAAATTGCTGTTAAATATAGAATGATATATCTCATTATTTAAACCAGAATATAAATATGCCACTGACACTAATTTTAGTAAATCCACTAAGCCTGGGCTGTAAAATAGTGATTAATTTATTTTCTAATATAAAGAAACTAGTGGCCTGGTGCATGAAATTCGTGCACGGGATGGGGGGTGTCCCTCAGCCCAGCCTGCACCCTCTCTAATCTGGAACCCCTTGGGGGATGTCTGACTGCCTGCCTGATCACCCCTAATCACTCTGCCTGAGGACCTGCTTGCCCCCAACTCATGGCTTCCAACTGACCTCCCTGGCCAGTCTCCCAGAAGGTCTCCTGGTCTAATTAGTATATTATCCTTTTATTAATATAGATAGTCTAGAAATAAAAGAAAAACAGAACACTAAAATAAAACTGCAGAATTGGATCCAGGTATTTGCCAATTATGCCATTGGATAAAGAAATCTTTGAGAGAGCAAGCTCCTAGTTATTGGTTTTCTTTTTGTTCTCTCACTTTTTAGAGATATGATGAAGAGAGATCTTCTTTGCCTTGGGGAACAATTTACTCTCCCAGTGAGAATGAAGTCATTTCTATGGCCAGTGGGGACACCACAGGTCATAGTAAAGAATGAACTGCATTGATATAGAAGCCCTTTGCTCTATCTGAATAAGAAAAACTTTATGTTAAAAAAGGGTGACAGGAAATTATAAACCAATGATTAAAAATATTAGCATGTGTAAACACATCAAGTATTGTCTTTTTGTTTTTTCTGAAGGGGATTTTGACTAAAAGCACAGTTCAGAGCACATTTGTTTCTAAGGTAAGTGTTTTGCCCATGATTTTATATCTTAAATGTGCAGTGTAAATTGCCTCAAGAGAAGATATCCTTTGTCCTGAAACAAAAGACATTTGTCCAGATGCTTGCTGGGCTTTGTTGGAGTGATGTGGTTTGACTGCAGCTGGTGCAGCTTGGAACACCAATGAAACTGGGAGCTCCCTGTGTCCCAGAACTAAAATTACATTAATGCTCCGCCATTTCCCATTAATGTTATACTTGTGACACATTTGTTACCTGGCCTGTAGAGCTATTAATTAAGAGAAATACCCAAAAACAAATGAATAAAAGATTAAAAGGAATATGATATTTCTTTGGTTGTAAAAATTAGTTCTGAGCTTTGCATTAGTTATTATTCCCACAGCCAGAAAAATGCCAGAAAGTTTAAATGGAATAACATATTCAAGATAAACTACTTGAAAACGCTTTTTAAAATTTGGAAACTTAGTCCTGGCCAGTATGACTCAGTTGGTTGGAGCACATTCCCTTACACCAGAAGGTCTTGGGTCCCATTTGAGTACATATCTAAGTTTGATCCCTGGTTGGGACACAGGAGAGAGGCAAATGGTTGATGTTTCTCTCTCACCTCTCTCTCTCTCTCTCTTTTTCTCTCTCTTTCTCTCCCCTCCCCTCTCCCTGAAAATCAATCAATATATCCTCCGGTGAGGACTTAAAAATAAAATGGAAAGCTATCTATCAATTCCTAAAAGTAAAAAGCTTGAAGGACCCTAGAATTAGGCTGAGATGATGAGGTTAAAGACAAAAATCAAGTAGTAGACAAGAACAAACATTCCTTGTTGTTGTTTTTTTTTATTTTCTTATGGGTTATTTCTAGGAAAAAACACAGGGAGAGAATGCTCCTAGTATTGAATCCTGATGTTTAATTTATCAAATCTACTGGGTAACTCAGTCAATGATTTTATTTTATTTTTCTTTATGCAAGATTGCATTGTACATTTTGCTTAGTCTTTAAAAGGATAGAAAGAACTGAAGGCAAAAATGTGATATGGAATTTTCACTTAAAGTCACCAGACACCCAAGGATTTCCATTAGTTGAACTTTCATTTTGTAGGGCAGCAGTATTCTGTCCTGAAGCTTTATCCTTATCCCGTGCTTCCTCTTGCGTCATTCATCAAGTAGGCACATTATTTTAAATTATTTCTTTCCAATTATAACTTATACTTTAGTAAAATCAATCAAAAGTGTAAATTGCTTTCTTTCCATTCTACTTATATTAATGAGATGACAAATAAATGAAGAAAATAATTTTGTAGTTGTTGTGTTTGAATAAACAATTTTTAAAAGGAATGTCAAATAAAATAAAAAAAAAGTACTGGCTAGAAATATCTGAAGTTGGAAGCATCTTTTCTTAAAGGAAAAGTAGGTTCTGGAATAATTGATGAGACACTTTCTAAAAGGAACCTATTAGTCATGTTGAGGGAGCAGTAGAGAAAAACTCTCCAAGGTAACACAAAGTTTGCCTCAAAGATGGTCACTTTGGAGAGACTTCCCTGTTTATGCTATGAAGGAAACCTGGAGACCATTTAGGATCACTGAAGGACCTCAAAATATTTTGAAGATGTTAATTTATTGACTTTCCAATGGACTCCATCATCATACTGCATTCATAAAAAATTTGAAAAACGTAGATTCTGGTTCATGTATTACTATACTCTAACTTGGCATGCCATTTAACATTCCTGGATATTCTCATTAGTATAATTTCTGCTTACTTTAAGCATAACGAAATAAATAGGAACGAAATAAGACTATGTGTATTTACTTTGAAAAATATAAAAATGTTACATAGTGATGATTAATTTTCTTAAAATGCTTTCAGTATTTTTTCTTACCATTCTAAACAGCTTTTACATTACAAAGAAGGTTATACCAGTTAGTAGTTATACAATAAAAAACACATTTTATTGATGTCATTGTGAATGTGACATGATATGTTTTTCTCCAAATATCAGGTAATTTAATATTTGTGTATGTTGGTAGGTTACAGATATATGGAAAAGTAAAAGTGATGTGTTTAAATTAAAAAACATATTTTGTGATTTATATTTGCTTATACATTAGCTTTAGTTAATTGATGTTTTTTTTTTAATATATTTTATTGATTTTTTTACAGAGAGGAAGAGAGAGGGATAGAGAGTTAGAAACATCGATGATAGAGAGACATCGATCAGCTGCCTCTTGCACAACCCCTACTGGGGATGTGCCTGCAACCAAGGTACATGCCCCTGACCGGAATCGAACCTGGGACCCTTGAGTCTGCAGGCCGATGCTCTATCCACTGAGCCAAACCGGTTTCGGCTAGTTAACTGATGTTTTTAATAACTCTTAATTTGGGAATAATTTCAGTATTATAGAAAAATTGCAAAGATATTATTCGGGTTTTCCTCAGGAGAAACAGAAGCAATAGAATGTGTGTGTGTGTGTGTGTGTGTGTGTGTGTGTGTGTGTGTGTGTAAGAAGATCTCCCACTTTCCCATTATGGGGTAGAACCTAAAGCCTTTGGGAAAGATCTATCCCTAACTAAAAAGTGTTTTCTTTTGTTTTAAGAATAGAGATGTTGGAGAGGAATATACACACAATATGAATTGCATTATACCTGTATTGTAAAGCAGCTACTGTGAATTTCTATGTGTGTTGGAAAGGAGGGAAGGTAAGTAGCATATTCAATCATAGGATGGGGACTGTGGAGCTCATTTTGCTTTTTTGACTTGTATATCTAAAAAGAAAATAATCATGTTCACTTTTTATATTTAAATATTAAAAATGATTCCAACTGAAAATATACACATATATAGAAAGACACTTACTATAATAAGACATTGGCTTACACAGTTTTGGAGCCTGACAAGTCCCATCAATTGCAGTGGGCATTCTACAGACCTGGCCTGTGGCGTACGTCCAGTTGGAGATCAGTAGGCTCAAGATCCAGGAAGAGTCCATCATTCAGTTCGAGTCAGAAAGCAGGAAAAGAAAGTCCCAGCTCAAAGCAGTCAGGCAGAAGGAATTTCCTCTTACAGTGCCTCTGGTTCTATGCAGGCCTGCAACTGATTGAACCTGAGGGCGATCAATCTACCAATTCAAATGTCAATCTTATCCAAAAACACCCTCACAGACACACCAAGAATAATGTTTGACCAAATGTCTGAGCACCCTGTGGCTCAGTCTTGTTGACACATAAAATTAACTATATCAGTTCCCATGATGATCTCACCATTTTCCACCTAATGTTAACATCTTCCATTACCATGGTGTTTTTGTCAGAACAAAACAAAAAAGCAAAAACATAGGTATATTACTACTAACTAAACTTTATACTTGATTTTTTTTAAATGTTGGCATTTTCCATTAATTTTTCTTTTCTTTTTATAGCTCCAAAATCCAATCCAGTGTACTATATCACATGTAGAGTTAATTTATTTTAAATTATTTTTTATTTTAAAATTACAGTTGATTTACAATATTACATTAATTTTAAAGGTTTGCAAACCATGATTAGACATTTATATAACTTATGAAGTGATGACCTTGATAAATCTAGTACTCATCTGACATAGTTATTATAATACTAGCGTTCCCGTTGCAGGAAAAATCCTGCAATAGGATTTCCTGCTGCACTCTACCCCGCCTCCGTTCCTCCCTTGTCGCCTGCCTCACCTTCTCCTCCAGCCCGCCTGCGTTTCCCTTCGCCCCCACCCCGCCTCCGCCCCGCCCTTGTCACCTGCCCCGCCTTCTCCTCCAGCCCGCCTGCGTTTCCCTTCGCCCCCGGCCCCGCCTCCGCCCCGCCCTTCTCCTCCCTCCCCCCCCCCGGCTTGCTTGCTTCTTCGAAGCTTTACTCCCTTCTGCAGCTCTTGGCTTCTTTGGACGCTGTCTTGATATGCAAATTAGCCGCCATCTTTGTTGGGGTAATTTGCATAGTCATCCTGATTGGTTTGTGGGCGTGGCTCGGCTGGTGGGCGTGGCTTAGGTGTAGTGAAGGTGCGGTCAATTTGCATATTTGTCTATTATTAGATTAGATTATTGACTATATTCCCTATGCTGTACTTTACATTTCCATAATTACTCTGTAACTACCTATTTGTACTTCTAAATCCCTTCCACTTTTCCACTCATCCGCCAATCCCTCTCCATATGGTAAACATCAGAATGTTCTCTGTATATGCCCAGCGAGCATGGCTCAGTGGTTGAGCATTGACCTATTAACCAGGAGGTCATGGTTTGATTCCTGATCATTACACATGCCTGGGCTGTGGCCTCAATCCCCGGTCTGGGCATACAGGAGGCACCCCAGCAATGATGATTCTCTCTCATCATTGATGTTTCTATCTCTCTTGCGGGGGCCTGATGCGGTGGGGGCCAAACATGGTGGGGATCTCTCTTTTCCGAGTCCCATGCGGGAAGAGAGATGAACGAACCGGTTCTAAGGGGAGGCGGCCAGGGATTGAGAAATATTAGAAATAAAGAGAAGAGACACAGAGATAGATTCACAAAGCTGGGGGCTGGGTGGGACGCCATTTTGTCTGCTGGAGAGGCAGCATGAGGACTACAACCCAAGCCAAGCAGCGCGTTTATTTAATAGGCCTAGATTTACATATCTAGTCCCACCCCTGACAACACCTGGGCTGCTATGAAGTCAGAACTGATTAACATGTCCAGCCTCATATCGTCAGCTGACTCGGCCTACGCCCTGAGTTCAGCTGACGATAATTAGGGAAAATGCCCATGTGTCTTCCCAGGCGGCCCTCTACACTCTCTCTCCCTTTCTCTTCCTCTCTGAAATCAATAAAAATATTTTAAAGATGTTCTTTGTAACTATGAGTCTGTGTCTGTTCTGTTTGTTTATTTTTTAAAATTCCACATATAAGTGAAATTATCTGATATTTGTCTTTCTCTGTCTGACTTTATTTCACTTAGCATAATACCCTCTAGATCAGTGGTTCTCAACCTTTCTAATGCTGCAACCCTTTAATACAGTTCCTCATGTTGTGGTGACCCCCAACCATAAAATTATTTTCGTTGCTTCTTCATAACTGTAATTTTGCTACTGTTATGAATCATAATGTAAATATCTGTGTTTTCCGATGGTCTTAGGCTCTACCTCAGCAGATCTCACCTTGTGGGTTGCTCTAGATCCATTCATGTTGTTGCAGTTGGCAAGATTTTATTCTTTTTATAGCTGAATCATATTTCATTGTATATGTGCACCACTTCTTTATCCATTCATCTGTTGATGGTCACTTCGGTGGCTTCCATATCTTGGCTATTGTAAACAATGCTGCAATGAATATACAGCTGTATGTTATTTTGATTTAGTATTCAGGGGTTCTTTGGATAAATATATAGAGATAGAATTGCTGGGTTCTTCTTTGTCACTTGTTATAGCACTTGTTTTAAAGTCTATTTTGTGTGGAATAAGTATTGCTACTCTAACTTTTAGCTTGTTTTGTTTTCATTTTCACATAATATCTTTTTCCACCCCTTTTTTCAGTCTGTGTGTATCTTCCTATCTGAAGTGAGTCTCTTGTAGCCAGCATACGTACAGGTCTTGTTTTGTTATCCATTCAACCACTGTATGTCTTATGATTGAAGCATTTAGTCCATTTTCATTTAAAGTAATTATTGATAGAAATGTATTTATTGCCATTTAATTATCTATATTTTTAATCCTTTTTTTTCTTATTCAAAAAGACCCTTTAACATTTCTTATAATATTGGGTTGGTGGTGATGAACTCCTTTAGCTTTTTCTTGTCTAGGAATTTCTTTATCTGTCCTTCAATTCTGAATGATAGCTTTTCTGCATAGAGTAATCTTGGTTGTAGGTCCTTGCTTTTAATCACTTTGAATATTTTGTGCCCATCCCTTCTGTCCTATGAAGTTTCTATAGAGCAAGCATGGCAAACTCATGGCCCATGGGCTGCATGTGGCCCACAGTGAATATTTTTGCAGCCCAACCAATATAATAGTATGTAAGAAATGTTTTAATAAAAAATTTGTAACTTAATTTTTACAGTAACCTGTTATGCATAACTAGAGGCCCAGTGCACAAAATATGTGCACTGGGGAGGGAGGTGTCCCTCAGCCCAGCCTGCACCCTCTCCAATCTGGGACCCCTTGAGGGATGTACCTGTGGGATTGGGCCTAAACTGGAAGTCGGATATCCCTCTCACAACCCAGGACTGCTGGCTCCTAACCACTGGCCTGCCTGACTACCTGATTGCCCCTAACTGCTTCTGCCTGTCAGCCAGATCACCCCCTAACTGCTCCCCTGCCAGCACGATTGACACCCAACTGCTCCCCTGCCAGCCCAATTGCCCCCAACTGCCCTCCCTTGCAGGTCTGGTTGCCCCACTTGTGATGACATGGGGGTGGCCATCTTGTGGCAGCCATCTTGGGATGATGTGGTGGTGGTGGCCAACTTGTGATGACATGGGGGCAGCCATCTTGTGATGATGCGAGCATGTGAGGGTCAATTTTCATATTACCTCTTTATTATATAAGGTTATTAATAATGAATTACAACATTCACTAATGACTGATTATTATAATTGTGCTGCATTCATTTCCCTTTTGCGCCTTTCATGCAGGTGCACCATTTCTCTCCACTAATAGTAGCAGCAGATATTGTAGCAGCCAATTGCCATGTCAATAGTCTTGTACTGACTTGTTTGGTGTGCACAACAGGAAATATTTTACTTTCAGAGAATAAGAAAAATAGATTTATTTGCATTAAGCTTATTAAATTGTGCAGTTATTCAGTGTCTGGTAAGTTAATGTTCAAGAAAAAGTATTATTTTTTATTAATATTTTATGTTAATGATTGTATTATTTTATGTAAATGCTTATTCATTTAGTTAAGCCCTTTGTATTCAGCATGTCTTTATCAAAATAAACATACATTTCTATGAAAATTGAAGTTTTTGTTTTTTTTGCAGCCCACATAAACATAAAACTTGCTTATTTGGCCCATGTTAGCCTTTGAGTTTGACATGCTTACTGTAGAGAAATCAGCTGAAAACATTATGGGAGCTCCCTTATAGGTAACTGACTGCTTTTCTTTTGCTGCTTTTATGATTTTCTCTTTGTCTTTAACTTTTGGCATTTTAATTATGATGTGTCTTGGACTCACTTTGTTTGGGACTCTCTGTACTTTCTGGACTTGTATGTCTATGTCCTTTAGCAGAATAGGGAAATTTTGCATCATTATTTTTAAAAACTAAAGGCCCGGTGCACGAAATTCATGCACTGGGGAGGGTGTCCCTCAGCCCAGCTTGCACCCTCTCTAATATGGGACCCCTCGGGGGATGTCCAACTGCAGGTTTAGGCCCAACAGGAATCGGGCCTAATCCTGCAGTTGGACATCCCTCTCACAATCCGGGACTACTGGCACCTAACCGCTCACCTACCTGACTGATTGCCCCCTAACTGCTTCCTTGCTGGCCTGATTGCCCCCTAACTGCTCCTCTGTGGGCCTGATTGCCCCCAAATACCCTCTTCTGCTAGCCTGATCACTCCCAAGGCTTTTATTAGTATAGATATGACCCTGCACAGAAAATTTTACTAACCCTGCTTTACCATAAGGGCTTGACGACTTAATCATTAGGACCAGACACTAAGATTTCCTTTCTTTGAATAGTGGAGGGAATACTTATCTTGTCTTTAAGTTGCCCAGAAATTAAAATGAGATAATGACTTAGAAAATTATAAAAGCACCATATAAAAACAACTGTCTTTTTAATGAAGTGGCAAAATGAAAAACAGTTTTTATTCTCCCCTTCCTTCCTTTACAGCTTTTATTTAAACTTTGAAATTTATAAAAATTTCACTCCAATTTTCATTTCTTTATATTTAACATTATTTTGTATTGGTTTCAGGTTTTGTTAGTTACAGAATAGTGGTTAGACAATCATATACTTTACAAAGTGTTCCCCGATATTTCTAGTACCCACCTGGCATCATACCATCATTACAACACTACTGACTATATTCCCTATTTAAGTGACAATGGGTTTACAGGTTCCTTTCAGTCTTTCTTTTGTGTTTCTTGTCCTTCCTTTTCTTTCTCACTTCTTCCCTCATTTTCTTTATATAGTATCTCAATTGGCCATCAAAGCTCAGTGAAGGCACTGGGACACGCCTCATCCATTTAACAGACCAGGAAACTGAGGCCAATTCCAGTTGGCTGTGGAACTTGACTCAACACACAGGAAGCCCTCAGAGCCATGCTCTTTGCGCTTCCTAAGGGTCAGCGGCCCAGCAAACAGAACAAACCTTCCAGTCAGGCTTCCCAGCCTCTTTCTCAAGCACCTCTTCATTGTGGATGATCCACATTCTTTCCTCTCCCCCCATTCTTTACTGCCCCCCCTTCTCCGAAGCAGGTGGAAGGCTTCCCACTCACTGCCTAGGCATGCTCTGCTATGGGGCAGGGTGTAACGAGCTTGCTTTTGGGTCAAGCAGGAGCAGTAGTCACTGCCTCTGAAGTGTGAAGGCCACCTGAGCAAGGCCCATTAGCACTGGGAGCTTCTCTGAATCATGTCAGTCAGTCCAGTACCCTGCAGTGCAGCACCCCTTCACTGAGGTGGCTCCACCCCTCAACCCCCGCCTCAGGGGTGAGGGTCTTTGCCCCTCTGCCAGGAGTCCTTCCATGTCCCTTGATCCCTGGCTGGGCCCACCCACGTCTTGGGGGCACTGCAGAACCTCTGTCTCTCTCTGCAGATGAGGCAGATCCCTGCCCTAGGTCTCCACAAAGCTATGAATCTGTGGCCAGAGGCCTGGTCTGGGTCTCAGCAACCACATGCCTGCAATGTTCCCAGGGACCCTGGGAGAAGCTGGGTGAGTCCGGCCACGACCCCAGGGTGGCGATCGCCCCCAGGACCCCCGGGAGTGGCTGGCTCAGCCTGCCACGCCCCCCAAGGCCAGCCACTCCCGGGGGTCCTGGGGGCGATAGCCACCCTGGGGGGGCATGGCCTAGCCCAGCCAGGTGCTCCCGGGGGTCCAGGGGGGGACCCTCGGAACTAAGAGGATTGGGCGCCGCCATCTTGGTATTCTCAACGGCTGGATAGGCTATCTGGAGTCCCGCCCCCAGCCTCTCGCAGGCCCAATCATGGGCATAGCAGAGGTGCGGTCAATTTGCATGTTTCTCTATTATAAGGTAAAATAGGTTTTCAATTCCTTTTCTTCTTCTTGTACCCCATAATGTCTACTCATTTTGGCTACTTCTCTATGTTTGTTTTATGTGTTAGGTAAAGCTGCTGTGTTTCCTGTGGTTGGTAAAGTGGCTTTATGCAGTAGATTTCCTGTAGGATCCAGTGGCACAGCCTCCTCAGACACACAAGCTGGGTGCTTCAAGTGTGCCCCTGTGTGGACTTTGTGCACTGTCCTGTTGTAGTTGAGCCTTGATTGCTGTTGGCACACATATGTGAGGAATTGAACCTCGGGCTGATCAATGACTACTACAGCTGCGTTGCTGCTGTGCAGGGGCCAACCCCACAGAGCAGGACTTTATTTCTGTGAAACTTTGGTGCCTGATGAATTAGGCTCTTGAGTATGTTGCTTGTGGAGGTGATTGGGTTGTAATCAGCATGGTTATAAATTGACTACCTGGTGCACTGGATTTGGGCCTCCTGGGAGATGCAAGTTTAGTCAGCACCTGTACCCTGCCTGGGGCCACTCAGCATGAACTGGAAATGCTGCTGCAGATGGCTGCTACTTGTGCTGGGCCCAGAGTCACTTAGCTGAGGCCAGCTGCTGCTTGTTTGAGAGATTTTAGGAAAGTCCAAAGCATGAGCCAAGAGAGACTGTTGATATGGAAAAGCTATTGTGGCCTGGATGAGCCCACAATTTTGGTCAGACTCATTATATAAAAATATATCTCTCTCTGAAGGACTCTTCTCCTATTTCTTTAACATCCACTCACATATAAGTCTTACCACCTTTACTTCTTCCTTATTTTCTTGGCTATTCTTCATAATTTTGAATAGTATCACCCATGATTGTTGCTATTTAAACATATATATGTTTAAAAACAAGAAATTTAAAACTTCTAAATAGAATAATAAGCCAGAGAAACATAAAATAACTAGAATAAAATATTGGGAACATTAAAAAAAAGGGTGAAATGATATTTTAATATAACATTACCTTCTACAAATTCCAAAGTAAAAGATTATTAACCAAGTGGAAAAAAGATGCCAAAATCTATGCCAAGAATACACAGAGCAGAAAAATTTATTCAAATTTTTAATAAGTATATAAAAAGATGTTCAAACTTTTTCTTAATAAGTAAAAAAGTACTCAATTATAAACAATATCCATTGATCATACTGGCAAATAAGTTAAACACTTAATAACATCCAATTCTGGTAAGGGTGATTAAAATGAGCACTCATATTTCTGATGGGAATGGCGATCACAGGGAAACTAAGCTGACAGAATCTAAAATTGAAATATGCATTCGATTATACTGAACAGTGTCACTTTGTAATAAAAAATTGAAAGAAAAAGCCTTAGCATATAAAAATTTCCTGTAAAATTTCTTGAAGTGAGAAAAAATAAAAGCATCCCAAACATCAACAGAATAACTTAAAAATCATAACATATTCTATAAATATGTGACATTATATGGTCATTAAAAACATGGATTTTTATAAAATGAAAATTGCAGTGATATGTATCATAGCTGGTAATTTTTTGTAAAAACAAATTTTAATGTGTATATATGTCTTCACATATTTATATGGGTATAGAAAATTACTTGAAAAGATGTACATGATACAGTTAATATTTTCTTTGTGGAGTTAGAGAGGGGAATGAAGAGAAGGAAGTGAGTGGTGAATTTTATTATGTAGTTCTTTATGTGATTGATCACAATGTCCTCATTATGCTTTTATGGTTTGAAAGGACACTCCAACAGAGCTTAATTCTTGATTTTCACTGACATGTGCATACAACTCCTACAAATATGGTACAGGGCTCAGTTTCTTGTGAAAAAAAAATTTCTTTTCACAATTAATTCAGTATAAATCCAATAGCTGATAATGAGCTTTATCAAGGTTTATGAAATCTCCAAAATTGCTAGGGAACCTTCAAAGGCAAGCAATGCTTCCTTTAAGGGCATTTTAGCTATTTGGATGAGAGTTAACAGATTGTAGCTGTTGGAACATTGTGATCTAGTCTGAGTGATAAAGTGAAGCACCATAGTTCATGGCAATAAATGTCACCTCCAGTGACTTTATCAGTCAACTAATATTAAGAACATATTTGAGGGCACAGTATCATGGCTCAGTACTTGACATCCAAACACAAAATATTCTCTAATGTTTATTAGCACCATATAACTTGATTTTTTTTTAAAGTGGCTTTTTTGGTTTTAGAAGTGTTTTTTCTTAGCACCATAGCACACTGCTGCCTATGACAATATAGAACTTGAAATTCTGTAAAACTATGCAACCTTTAACTTGAGTTGTATGCATATATGGTGTATTCCATAACTACTTACAGCCTTATAATATAGGGTGAGGCAGGTGCTTTAAGATAATATTTAATGTTATTGTTTCAGAAAAAGAAATTAAAATAATTTAAATGGTTTTTTAAATGTAATTGTAAAAACTGACCATGTTAGTAACATCTATTTTGCTATTGGTTAATAATAGTCTAAATTGTTCAATACCAAGAGAGAATATGTATGATTCTCATTAAGTTAAAATAAATCCCACAAGACAAAAAAAAACACACACAAATACTTTGGAAATGAAAACTATTTATCAAACCTATCTATATGTTCAAGACCCTAATGAAAAATAAATGTTTATAATGATATTCTAAAACATATTTTTGGATGCTTGTTCAGTTTACGGATTGGCTTATTTTTTTACCACTCTTCTCATATTATTAATTAATTCTTATTAAGGTAACTTATTGTATGTGTGCTTTGGTAGGCTATTGAAGCTCTCCATTCTGTATTTCTCTCTGGGCTTCTCATTCTTATTTCTTTTTCCTATTCTTTCTTTTATACCTCTAACTCTTTTCACCAATATTTGCAGCAAAGCTAGCTCCTATCTGGTCTTGTGCCAAAGATAAAAATGTTGTCCTACAATTTTCATCAATTTAAATAATTTTATTCAGTTCTGCCAGTTTGTACCATTTTTCATTCTCTCAATTGCATAATGATTTTTTACTTATATTCCAGTTTCCTTGATTATTTGTATGCATCCTACATTCCATGGAGAATATGTGATTTAATGTATATACACTTCCTTTATTTTTATATGCTTGCTTGCATTTTGAGAAATATGCTTCAGGAATAATAACTATATAGATAGGTAGCATAAACTATATGCAAAGCACAAGAAAATCCTTAAATAAATATTTATTTTCAGTTTATCCACAACATTGCAGGATGAAGTTCAAATATAGAAGTCCCCTTAGTTAACAAATATGCCCTTTCATGTTTCAGTGAAAAAAGTGAAAAGTCCAAAAAATATACTTTGATTAATCTCCCTAAAGGTTATTGCCCTATCTTGAGATTGGACCATACTTTATTTTGCTTTTAATATAGTCTAATTGATAGACCAACAATTATTTATATATTTACTGAAACTCTGTAAGTAAAAGCCAAAATCTATTCTGGCAAGTCTATTAGGAATCTGTTTTTCTTTTCTGGTGATAAGGTATATGCATTTCAGTTTAATCAACTTACAAATGCAGTTCTGAGACTACAAAAATAAAATACAGCCTCTAGCCATTGCTCCTCAAAGAAAGAAGCCCTCAGGGCAAGCTGTCAGTTTATATTGCAGTTAAAAAAAGTTTCAGAAGTATCAGCCTCCAAGTAATAAGCACATAAACTATAATATAAAACCCATATCACAGAATTATCTTGATTTATGTGAGTAGCAGATAGAATTACCCAAGGGGATATGCAGCACCATTGAAGCAGAAAAATGCTAAGTTTCAAATTGTGTCTCACAATAGTTTGCAGTAAGAAGGCCTTGCTCAAGAGGGTCATAAACTGACTTTAATGGAAGTCAGTAATTTATGGATTGCATGTTGAAACATCTAATTGTTTCTGTTTAAGTAATTGCTATCATGAAAGTGAGGGGGAAAAAGACCAAAGTATATTTCAGAATATTAGAGTTTTCTGAATTTAGTGTGGTATTTTATTAAATTACAAATTAATAATAAATTGACTTGACTAGCTACTAAATAACTTTTAAAAATTTTATGATAAAATATGCTTTATGAGAGACAACAGAGAGAGAAACAATGGTAAATCGTGAATAGTGCTATTTAGATGGCTAATTACCACTGAAAGATCTTTCTATTTTCTATAATTTTATTCATAATTTAGGTCTATTTAAAAACACTTGATGTTATTATTGAATCAAAGATATGCTTATGAAAAATGAGATTGCAGGAATGGGAAAAATAGGGAATATGACAATAGTACATCAACAATCTCTTTTCCACCTCAAAGTCAAAACTCTCATTAAATGAGAATTTCAGTATAAAAATTAGGTAATGATGGAAGCCAGAAAAGGGTGATATTCACTAACAAAGTTAATCTGTTTATAAAAGTGAAGTTATACACTATGATAAAACTAGAAAAAGTTTCTCAGTCTTTAGAACATAAAATCCTGTTGTTATATTTCAAGATACCTAAGACAACATGTCTAAAAGAATTACATGAGACAAAATGCTTAGTTTATAGCCCCCCAGTGGCTATAGGACAGTTGTGAATCTCTTTGCCTCAAGTAACAAAATATGGAATTTAATAAGACAAAATATATAATGAATACAAGAAAAATCAACTTAAAACACAATTGAAGAATGCATTAATAGATCACCTGATCATTGAAAGAATAAGTAGTCTAAAATGCATAAGAATATATCTTAGAATAATATAATTCATTAGATATTTTGATTATCCTATCTAATAAAAGAGTAATATACAAATTAACCATCATTCTGCTACACCCACAAGTCATGCCCACCAGCCAATCAGGAGCGAGTATGCAAATTAACCCAACCAAGATGGCTGCAGCCACAGAGAGCAGGAGGGAGGCTTGGGTTTCCCCGGTGATGGAGGAAACCAAGCTTTCCGCACACCTGGCAGGACAAGGCCTCCACACAAGGCTACAAAGTTTCAATTATAGAAGATAAATAAATCCCAACAAAAATGGTGGCAGCCATGGAGCTGGAGAGACCAGGAGGTTTGAGTTGCCCCCGGCGATGGAGGAAGCCAAGCTTTCCACAGCCTTGGCCTTCCTTGGCCTCTGCTTAAGGCTACAAAGTTTCAATTATAGAAGATAAATAAATCCCAGATCCCAGAGCCTCTGCTTGGGTCACTGGGGGGGCGTGGCTGGCCAGCAAACCATCACAGGCCCCTCGTCCAGGCCACCCCACACCCCAAGGGAACCCCACCCTGATCTGGGACACCTTTCAGGGCAAACCAACTGGCCCCCACCCATGCACCAGGCCTCTATCCTATCTAATAAAAGAGTAATATGCAAATTGACCATCACTCCAACACACAAGATGGCTGCCCCTATGTAGTCAAAGATCCTGCCCCCATGTGGACCCAAGATGGCAACCAGAAGATGGCCAGCAGGGGAGGGCAGTTGGGAGGGACCAGGCCTGCAAAGGAGGGCAGTTGGGGGTGACTGGGCCTGCAGGGAAGGGCAGTTGGGGGAACCAGGCCTGCAGGGGAGAGCAGTTGTGGGGGGACCAGGCTTGCATGGGAGGGCAGTGAGGGGTGACCAGGCCTGCAGTGGAGGGCAGTTAGGGGCAATCAGGCTGGCAGGGTAGCAGTTAGGCATCCATCAGGCTGGCAGGGGAGTGGTTAGGGGTGATCAGGCTGGCAGGCAGAATTGGTTAGGGGCAATCAGGTGAGCAGTTGGGAGAAGTTGGGAGCCAGGCAGGTGAGCAGTTAGGAGGTGAGCAGTTGGGAGCCAGCAGTCCTGGATTGTGAGAGGGATTTCTGACTGCCCGTTTAGGCTCGATCCTACCGGGATCAGGCCTAAACGGGCAGTCATACATCCCTTGAGGGGTCCCATATTGGAGAGGGTGCAGGCTGGGCTGAAGGACACACACCCCCATGCACAAATGTCATGCACCAGGTCTCTAGTCTAATCTAATAATAGACAAATATGCAAATTGACCGCACCTTCACTACACATAGGCCACGCCCACCAGCCAAGCCACGCCCATCAGCCAATCAGGACGAGTATGCAAATTACCCCAACAAAGATGGCGGCTAATTTGCATATCAAGACAGCGTCGAAAAAAGCCAAGAGCTGCAGAAGGGAGTAAAGCTTCGAAGAAGCAAGCAAGCCGGGGGGGGGCGGGGAGGAGAAGGAGGAGCGAAGTCAGGGCCGGGGCGAAGGGAAACGCGGGCGGGCTGGCGGAGAATGCGGGGCGGGCGACAAGGGTGGAGCGAAGGCGGGGCTGGGGGCAAAGGGAAATGCAGGCGGGCTGGTCGAGAAGGCAGGGCTGGTGACAAGGGCGGGGCAGAGGCGGGGCCGGGGGCGAAGGGAAATGCAGGCGTGCTGGAGGAGGTGGGAAGGGCTACAAGGGCAGAGGGGAGGCGGGGTAGAGTGCAGCAGGAAATCCTATTGCAGGATTTTTCCTGCAACGGGAACGCTAGTAGTATATAAAATATAGATATATAAGTGACATAGAGAGTTATAGAAAAAGATTTATAAAAGTTTTGTATATATAGGATTAATATATTTCAAAATAAAATAAAAAATAAGACTATAATGATATTACAAATTAATGTGAAAAAATATATACAGGCCAGTTTCCTTGAGCTGCATTGCAATAAAAATATAATTCAATACTGAACAATTAATTATACTAGTAAGTCACCAACAGTTATTGAATAATATGTATAGCTGAATAAATGAACAGCCCAGGATTCAAAATATTTCAAAATATTTTGAAAAAAATAAAATATTTTAATATATTTTTAATAAATAAACTTTCCATACATTTTGACTTACTTTATAGTTATAACTTTTTTTCTCTTTATTTTTTCCCCATAACCATTCATCCCTTCTATATACCCTTCTCCAGCTTCACCCCCTACCTCTGGCAATCACCACACTGTTGTCCATGTCAATTAGTCCTTTCTCTCTCTTTTTTTTTTCTCAATCCCTCTACCTTCACAACCCCCCTCCAACAGCTTTCTCTACATATAAAAGGAGTTCAAGAACATTGAAATACATGTGTTCCAGTTCATTTTATGAAATGCTCAAAATCCCAATTTTAGTGGATGGCTAGAGAAAACAAACTATACACCAATCTTGTTTATCTGAAGATTTTGCAGTGGAGCAGTATTAAACCAGTGCAACTTGAATTACTCCTACTCTTAGGATGATGCTCCTGGCTGCTGTGTGGAGACTAGCAGGAGTGCAAGATTGGGGGAACAATGAGGAAGCTGTTGAGGTCGTGGTGTCTGGGAACAAAATGGTAACAGTAGAAGTCATAAGATGTGGTTAGGTACTGAATATATTTGAAAATAAAGCTAATTTAATTCATTGAATGATTGGATGTGGAGTGTCAGAGAAATAAGAGTCAAAAGGCTTTCCAGGGCTTATAGAATTTTAAGAGCTTTAGGCTACAAGATTAGGTGTCATTTGTCTGGTCAAATTCAACTCCTCTTTTCTTGGCTTGTTACATAAGACCCTAACTTCTCTGGTCTTTCACTTCCCAGGATGCATGCACCCTTAAATCTTTCACCATCTGTGAGTCTTCAGCATAATATTTCTCAAGTGCTGTTCCTCAGATCTTGTCCTGGCTGTTTTGTTGTTATTGTCATCATTGTTGTTAAATCACATTATGAGTCTTAGCTTAAATATGATCTTTTATAATAACTTCCATGAGCATCATATTAAAGTGCACTCCCTTTATACTCTCCTTCATCTCCCACCCAAATCATTATTTATTTCAGCATTATTTGTTCGAAAAGCTTTAAATTTTGGAATCTTTTATTTATAGACTTGACTTCTTACCTTATATTTTGTCTGTCTCACTAAATTTCATTAAGTTTCATATAGGAGGCAAAAACTAATTCTGAATTAACTTCTCATGGGCACCTGCTGAGGGCTTGCCCGAAAATTGGCCCTCAGAAAACATATAAATAAATGAACAAACCCAAACAAAATTGAGCAAACAACATATATTCCTGGTTAATTAAAAACCAGTTGATTAATAATGGACTAGTAAGTCACATGATAGAGAACTCTTATCCTAGAACTGTCTTGAAACTTATACTTAACTATGGAAAGAGGTAAAATGTAGCAAGTCATGTGAAGATGTGACAACAATGTCCCTCAACTGGATATCTTTCACTTTCTTTTTCAGATGCACCCTTTTCTATGTGCCCTCCAAATGAATGACATTCAGAATTCCTTTATCTTAAGGCTTCCTTCTGGGTTTATCTGAACTTGAATACCAGCAGAAGTGATAAAGGCAGGAGGAGAGTTAAGTTGGAATATGTATTCCTTTGGTTCACTGCTTTTAGGATTACTGCATGCTGATTTTAAAATATTATTTAAAAATTTCCCATAATAACCATATAATACTTTTAAAATATTTTAAGAAAACTGAAAGCTATAATTTTTTTTTTATTTTTCATTTAAATTTGTAGATTAATGTGTAGGAGTCTGTATACATTCCAATATTTAGCATGTTTCAGCCTAGAATAATTTCTGTATGGATATAATTTTCAAGAATTGTTTGAATAATTTTGGCTGCACCCCAAGCACAGGAGAAGCACAAGGAAAAGCACCAAAAGCGTCACTAAAGTATTTACTGACCTTTACAAAAGCAGTGACACCATCAGGCGAACAGAGATCTGGCAGCTTCTGAGCACTTTTGCATCACTGAGAAGTATACCCATTTGTGAGGTTTCATTATGATGACTTTGACAGCTGTGAGAACTACAGGAATCTTTTCATCATCCCCATATTTCATGTTTTGGCCTCACTATTCTCCCTACTATTCCATAGATCTTTAGTTTGGCATTTAAAACTTTGAACTAGTAAAGTTCATTTTATTTTCCAGATCTTATATCTCATGACTACAGAAAACGAAAATGCAACTGGAGCAGTTGTCTTGTGTGTCTCCAAATATCCTATCAAAAACTGCCACTTAGCTTTATTTCCTCTGCTCCCTCCTAACATATTAACTATTTTTAAAAGACAAGATGTAATACTACTTGTTTGGTATTTCCTTCTGATTTTTATAAACTTAATTTATGTTCCTTCCTAAAGTAAGGATAGTGTTATCTAATATATAAGAATTAAATACAAGGCTCACTAAGGTTCAAAACAGTTGTTAACATTGTTCTTTTAAATATGCTGGAGAATCTCACATGAAATACAAATAATCTTCATAACCCATGGGGGAAGAAATGGGGACATCTATAATACTTTCAACAATAAAGATAAATTTAAAAAATAAATAAGCATGCAGAAAACATAAGCTAATGAAATTAAAAAAAGCTGATTATTGTTATACTCTTTCTCATACATTTCTGATTTCTATGTAGGTCTTTTCAACCACATTTCAAGAATACTCTGGGCTTGCTGCCTCCATTTCTTATATACACACTTGGTAATTTACTCCAAACTAGATCAATTCATTTCTCTCTAATTAAAATGGTCCTTGAAAAAGTTAACCAAAAAAGCTTTTCTAAACTTTCCATTTTATGTGACGCCTCAGTAGAATCTAATAAAGTTGACCACGCCTTCCTTCTTTAAACTTGTCTTTCTGTGGGCTTGGTGACATTTCCTCTTTTATTATGGTTATTCACTGTCACATTCAAGGAATAATTATTCTCTCCACAACCCCCAAGTGCTACACATTAACTCTTTATCAGCCCCTACTCTCTCTCCAGCAGTCTCTTCTGAGCATACAGCTATAATTTCCACATTATCAGCCCCTACTCTCTCTCTAGCAATCTCTTCTGAGCATACAGCTATAATTTCCACATTTATAAAATTGCAATTATAAAATTGCAAGTCAAGGATTTGCAGTTTTATCTTCAGCTGAGATTTCTTCCTTGAGCTTTAAATTTATATCCACTATCCTCTGGATCTCACCATTTGACTTTCAAAACCTGTACAAACTAACATGTCAAAAACTAAACTAATTATCTTTCCCATTTATTTTCCAGAGCCAATTCTTTCTCAGTGTTTATTGTTATAATGGATACATGCCCTTAAATGAGACAGAAATCAAGGGACCATCCAAGACAATAACTT
Source organism: Eptesicus fuscus (assembly GCF_027574615.1). Classification (NCBI taxonomy): domain Eukaryota; kingdom Metazoa; phylum Chordata; class Mammalia; order Chiroptera; family Vespertilionidae; genus Eptesicus; species Eptesicus fuscus. The sequence continues at coordinate 24,448,203 of NC_072480.1, forward strand.
TTCCCTATCTTTCTCATATCTGATCTATAACATTATTCTGTTAATATTACCTTCTAATAATGTTACATCATTTTTTATTTCTAATATTAAACCCAAATCTGAGTTATTCTTGTTTATGCACCATTGTTCATGCACTATCTTGTGAACAACCCCCCAATCATCTCTCTGCTTCTGCTCTAGCCTTAGCTAATGTTCTCTTCTCACTTACATATAATGCTTTTTTCACAAGGTCTTCTACAGTCACTCAGACTGCTTGTTATAGTTGTGCAGATTGTGTTTTACACAACCTTAGGGGACAGCCTTCACTCAGTAGTTTTATATACTTATAAAGTTATAGGTACTTGACCATTTTTTAACAGATGGCAATTAAGTATTTTGATAAAAGGGCCTTTTTGGGTAATCTGCACAAAATTGTTCTTAGGGCTAGTAGATGAATGTTCATCCCTCACTCTCTTGCTAACCAAAGAACTTAGATGTATACTAGAGGCCCAGTGCACGAAATTCATGCACTCAGGGGGGTCCCTCAGCCCAGTCTGCATCCTCTCGCAGTCTGGGAGCCCTCTGGGGATGTCCAACTAACAGTTTAGGCCCTCTTCCCCATGGAGAGCAGGTCTAAGCCAACAGTCGGACATCCTTAGCGCTGCTGTGGAGGCGGGAGAGGCTCCTGCCACTGCTGCTGAGCTCACCAGCCATGAGCCCTGCTTCTGGTGGTCAGTGCGCGTCACTGCAACTAGTCATTCTGCCATTTGGTCGATTTGCATATTAGCCTTTTTTAATATAGAATATGCATTACTTAGGGACACAGACAATAGGGTAGTGAAGGCCTGGGGCGGGGCAGGAACTGGTTGGAGGGGGGTGATGGGGGAAAGAAGGGAAACATCTGTAATATACACTCAACAGTAAAGATTAAAAAACAATGAAGGCATTCAGTTCTTCTTCATTTACTTGAGGATTAGGTCTAACATTCTAAACCTTCACCAGAAGCTCTCACACATGGGCTGACCTTGACTTTGTTTCTTGTTTTATTTTGTACCATACTCTCCTTTTTCTCTTAGGCTCAGTCATCTTCAATTGTTTTTCAATTCCATAAAGCATTACATGCTTTTCTGCCACACTAATTCTTTCATCTTTTATTTCTGTTCATAGAGTGCTATTTCCTCTTTACCCAGTTAACTCCTAATCTTTCTTCATATTTCAGCTTTACTTTTATTTATTTATTTTTATTTTTTCTTAAGGAATTAAAAAAGACCTTAATATTCTGCCCTTTGAGTTACATTTGTTATGACAATTGAGGAGCAAGAGTGGGAGCGGAATGCAAAGTAATTAGAAGGGGCTGGATGCCTGCAAGTCTAGTCCACTTAGTTTTTGTATCGGAAGGGCTCATCGCCAGTTTCGTTGAGAAGACACGTGTGGGCGAGGGCTTCTGTCATTGCGAAGGGGTCGCAGTTGGCAGAGGGACCCTGGTCTTCCACGTACCCCTCTCTCCTGGCCCACATCCCAGAGAAGGTGGATGCTGGCACTGCGGTTGGCCATGCTGGTGGAAAAGTCGTTGATGTTGGAGGTTTCCTTGAATCCAGTTAGGTGTGGGCATTGTCCCGGACCCTTTGGGATCATAGGCTCGGATGTTGTACTGGTGCCGCCTGCTCAGCCTCTCGATGGACTCCTCAATGTACTTCAGGCTATTCTGCTCTCACTTGGCCTTCGTGCAGAAGTTGGTTGCTATCACTCCAAAGTCTTCACACACTTGGTGCAAGATGAAAAGGGCCACCCAGAGATGATCTCCCATGCTGATTCCTTCACAGGGTCCTATCTGGAATTCCCACTGGGTGGGCATGACCTTGGCATTTGTCCCCACATACTTGATGCTGGCATACAAGCAGGCCTGGTAGTGAGCCTCCACAAGATCCCTGCTGTAGGTTCTGTCTGCTCCAACACCACAGTAGTATGGACCTGGGGTCCAAAGAAGCCATTGGAAGGCCAACCAAAAGGGTGCCCATCTGTGCCCATGAGAGTATATTCCTGCTCCATTTCAAAACAGGGATGCTGATTGCTCACCATGTCCATTATCCATTTGCAGGTATATCTTAAATTGATCTCTATAGGTTTGTGGTCGTACTTTAAACTTCACAGAACACCAGCTTGTTGGGGTCCTTGCGGAAAGGGTCCTAAACATGGCAGCAAGGACAAGATATATGTCATTGTTGGAGACTTCAGACTGCAAAGTACTAGAGCCATCGAAATCCCACTGAGGCAACTCTTCTATACTCTTGTGCTCACTGTCCCGGGTCCGGGTCTTGCATCACAGTCCTTCTCCAATGCTATCCATCCAGATATACATAGTTTAGACTTTATCACCCTGCGGCAGGGACATGCACATCTGCTTGATGCCTTTGTTCAAGTGGGAACTCGCTGAGGTGGACATGATGGAAGTTGCTTGTGGGGAGGGAGGGCGAGCAGGCGGCAGGGGGGACAGGGCAGGCAGACAGTGAGAGTGAGGTGCAAAGAGGAGAAGAGAGGAAGCTGGGAGTGCTGCTCAGACACTCAGTTCTTCTATCCTTGGCTCTGTCTGCTTTACTTTTAGTTCCCTGGAAAAATATCCTCAAATCTATATAGATCCAATACCTCTATTATATACTACTAGAGGCCCGGTGCACAAAATTCATGCATGGGGGGGCAGTTTCCCTCAGCCCGGCCTGCACCCTCTCCAATCTGGGACCCCTTGGGGGCAGTCGGACATCCCTCTAACAATCCGGAACTGCTAGCTCCTAACCGCTCACCTAGATGCCTGCTTAATTGCCCCTAACCGCTTCTGCCTGCCAGCCTGATTGCCCCCTAACTGCTCCCCTGCCTGCCTGATTGACACCTAACTGCTTCCCTGCCAACCCTATCACCCCCAACTGCCCTCCCCTGCCAGCCCGGTCACCCCTAACTGTCCTCCCCTGCAGGCCTGGTCCCCCTCAACTGCCCTCCCCTGCTGGCCGTCTTGTGGTGTCCATCTTGTGACAACATGGGTGCAGCCATTTTGTGATGATGTGGGGGCGGCCATTTTGTGATGATGTGAAAGCATCACACAAGGGCCCCCTAGGCTTTTATTAGTATAGATGATTGATGTATGAACTTCCCAACTTATAATATTTAGCACAGTTATAATTTAAATTTTGTGTACTACTGTTTGATTAACATATATATGTTAATCTAGAATATGTATAAGGGATAGTGATCATGTCAATTTTGCATAATATTGTATCCCTAATTCTACTCCACATTCTTGACACAAGCATACTAGTCCTCAATACATACTCAAGGAATGAAGAAGGAAGGAAGGAAGGAAGGAAGGAAGGAAGGAAGGAAGGAAGGAAGGAAGGAAGGAAGGAAGGAAGGAAAGAATGGAGAGAGGGAGGGAGGGAGAAAGAAGGGGAAGAAAATAAGGGAGAGTTTGTGCCTACAAATTGTTGGTAGCATGGCAAATGAAGATGGATAATTGAATTTTATCAGAAGTTTTCTGATAATAATGGCATTGTTTGGAAAAATAATATTTATGTCAAAATTAAGAGTATTGAAAACATAAGAAAAGGTTTTAATTTAATGGAATTTATAATTTCATGTTAAAAGTATGATATATGTTTTAGAAAGGATTATTCAAACAATTGAAAGTTAAAACTTTTCAACTGTATGTAATGTATTTTGAAGTTCTTTTTATTTAAAAAAAACATATTATTGACAATAGACTAGGTTTAACTATATAACACATTAAATATATTTCACACATTTTCCATGGAATATAACTATTTTTTACATAAAGTTTCCTAAGAAAACTTTCATTAAAATGTTACACTTTGGTAACTGGAACATTAATGATAGGAGCATACATCTTTTCATTGTCTCTTTCAGTTTCAAAGATTAGTAAGAATGTCATATTTTAATAATACTCAATTTTGGTGGATGCTATTAAAATAACAATTTAACCTGTGACTTCATTTTTCTTTATTATGATTATGTCATATGTTAAAAATAAATGTTATTCAAATTCTTACTATAAAATTAGCTTCCTTTAGATTTAAAACTTGCAAAGTTAGAAAATGGAATATAATTCTTAAAGGGATTAATAGGATTTCTGTTGGCCAACAAAATGGGTTGTACAGTCAAACAAATTTACAATTCTTCAATAAGTATATACAAAATGTATCTATCTGTACATTTATTTCTGTATGTATATAAGCATGGATATATCCACTATGTACTATGTTATAGACTAAGATATGCAATCCTAGATAAATAATCCCTATTCTTACACAGTATACAGTTTCATCACATAGATTAAAAAATTATAATAGCTAGTAATGAGTATGAAAATAAAGTGCTACAAATGCATATATATATATATATGAAATAGATTACAATCTTTGGATTCCAAAAAAGGATTTATCAAAGGAAAGATATTAAGATGAAAAAGTACTAATAGAAAGAGATTAAACTGAATGTAGATGTAATAAAATCAAGCAAATCTGGTTTTGGGGAACACTAAGGAATATATTTTTAAATGGTATGTATAACAAATGGGTAGTGTTTCTTTGGTACAAATGTATGGTTAAAGGAGAAAACTAGTGAGAGATGAAGCTGGACATTTCAAATTACAACCAGATATTGTTCTTGATTTACAAATTAGAAATTTTGTGTAAAATTTTAAATGTTTCATGAATGGAGAACTTAGAAAAGAATTATAGCAAAATGTATTTTTCTTTTAAAAGGATGATAATAACTCTAAAAACAAATTAAATGAGGAGGGAGAATAAAAAATAAAGTATTGTAAAATTCTTAAATTTAATCAGAAACATACTGACCAATTTCAAAATTGTAAGAAGGGATCTTACATTATTTCTGACCATCATGACCTAAGAATTAACTGGTCCATTTTTAAAAAAACAAAACACAAGCTAATCATAATCTCAAAATTTTGAGTGAGGATGATAGGATAATATCTTCTTTGTTAATTTTTATTCAACAAGTACTTATAATGTTTATAAAATGTGTCAAACAATCTTATAGGTCCTGAGAATACTAAAACATAGAATGTTGGATGGCAATAAATATTTGGAAAAAATAAGACAGAAAAATAGAGTAGGAATGGAAAATGGTGAAATATCTAATACTAGAGGCCTGGCGCATGAAATTCATGTGTGGGTACCATCCCTAGGCCTGGCCTGCAATCAGGGCCATCATCCCTGGCTGCCCGAAGCCGGCCCCACCCCTTCGGCATCACCCACCCCGGGTTCCCCATTTGCCATTGGGTAATTGGTGCTTGATGGCCGGGGGAAGGGACTGAGAAGTCAGCTGTTCCTATCCACTCACTGGTCCCGCCCCTGCTGTGGATCACCCTCTGTGTGTGAGGTGACCAGTAGGGCAGGGGCCTTGGCCTGGCACCATCCACATCCCCTGCCACCCACCCCCAGTTCCCTGTTTGCCATCAAGTGATCAGAGCCTGCCAGCCGGGGAAAGGAATTGAGAGGTGGTCAATATGCCTCATAGTGACTGGTCCACTAGTCGTTCTGGTCATTCCACCATTAGGGTCAATTTGCATATTACCCTTTTATTATATAGGATAGGATAGAGGCCTGGTGCATGGATGGAGGCTGGCTGGCCTGCCCTGTTGGGGGCCCCGGATCGGAATGGGGTCCCTGCTCAGGGGGGCGAGGCTGGCCTGGGTGAGGGGAAGTGGGTGATTTGCAGGCTGGCCCCACCCCCAATCAGGGTGGGGGGTCCCCTCTGGGTCCTCCCTCTGTAGGGGCAATCCATCGTGGAGCCCTGGCCAGGTGGGCAGGGCCTACCTCTTTGGGGTGATAGATCACGGGGCTCCCAGACTGTGAGAGGGTGCAGGCAGGGCTGAGGGACCACCCCCCAAGTGCATGAATTTCGTGCACCAGGACTCTAGTATAAACATATGTAGAGATTAATGAAGATAACATTTATTTATTTATACATGCATATACTAGTACATATATATACATACATACACATATATATTCTTATGATCATGTGTCTATAGGTACTTTTTGTATGCCACTTGATCATTTTTGTTTATATGGGTAACACTTTTAATTCTATTCTAAGGGAGTCAGCAAAGGCCTTCAAATGGATAGTTTTCAAATACAGAACAAAGTGTCCATAGTGACCAATATTGGTTATCCATACAACATCTATTCCCCTTTGCTCCTACCTGTTTTGAAAAACCAATTTCATTTAAATTCAGGTACCAAAGGGTGAACTCAAAAGAGTAGTGTTCTCACATAACAGCTCTGAGGTTTGAATCATGATTGTTCAAAGCTAATAGTTATTATTCCATGATTTTTCTTTGCCAGTGTTTGGATTGGGGTGCATATGACCCAATTTTGGCCAATAAAAGTTCAGAGAAGAATTTTCTTTCCTTATGTAATAAACTTATGGGAAAAAAGTTTCTCTTCCTTCCCACTTGGAACATTATCATATGACTATATGATATTTAGAGGTTTGCATAATTTTTATAACATGATGAAAAGAGCAAAATGAATTGCCAAATTGTCAACCCAGATTTCTAATATTATCAAGTAACTAAATGAATCCTAGGGTTATCTCTCTTCAAATTTTGAGAAGCAAATGTTATAAAATACTAGAGGCCCAGTGCACAAAATTTGTGCATGGGGGGAGTCCCCTCAGCCCAGCCTGCACTCTCTCCAATCTGGGACCCCTTGGGGGATCTCCGACTGCCAGTTTAGGCACTGGGATTGGGCCTAAACTGGTATTTAGACATGCCTCTCACAATCCAGGACCATTGGCTCCTAACCAATCACCTGCCTGTCAGACTGATCACCCCTAACCACCTCTACCTGCCAGCCTGATCGCCCCCAACTGCCCCCCTAGTCAGCCTGATCACCCCTAACCACCTCTTCCTGCCAGACTGTTTGCCCCCAACTGCCCCCCCTGCTGGCCTGGTTGTCCCCAACTTCCCCCTCACCTGCCTGGTTTCCCACAACTCCCCCCCCCCCCCGCCAGCCTGATCATCCCTCACTGCCCCCCCTGCCAGACTGGTCGCCCCCAAATTCCCAGGCATGCTGGCCTGGTCGCCCCTCACAACCTGCTGTTCAGTCTTTGTGTGAGGGTGTCACAAACAATTTGCGTATTACCCTTTTATTAGTATAGATTGTGGTTTAATGAATCTAATTCAGGTTTTCTTTTACATTGAAACACAATATTGTGACTTACTGCCTATAGGACTCCTGTATAGAAAGGCAAAGGGACAAAGAAATGGGATAACCCCACCTTCACATCATTGGAAATCTAAGTTACTCACTACATCCTGGAAGCCTTTTATTATTCTGGAATGATTTGCGTGTTTGTTTTGGAAAAACATGCAACTATTGAGTATAAGGACATTCATAGAAAACTGAGTTGAACAAACTTTAGTTCAAGGAGAGGATTACAAAAATTATTTTAAGAAAAATGTAAGCAGTATGTTTATATTTAAATATAGAAAACAAGAATAATATTTCTAAGCTAAATTTTAAGCTAAATGAAAACCTTAAATAAAGTAGAAATCAGGAAGTAAAAACCAGAGGCTGAGATTCTCCTAACATTCCATTTAAAAATAAATGTGTCATTCCCTGACCATTTATTTATAATTATCAAAATTTGTACTAGCAGGATGTAATATCAGGTTGGTAATAGATTATCCTTAGAGCCAGAAATGAAAACTGAGTCAGTCTTGATGGACAGATCCTCAAAGAATATTGAAAGTAATAGTTGCTTTAAAGAGGGCGAATACAGTTTTGGCAAAGAAATAAGAGAGTATGAGTAGTCACCATGGGGCTGGAAAGTAGCTCTTGGATTTACTACTATATAAATCCACAAGATTAGAGAATTCAAAAACAGATAGCTCCCTGAACTTTATAAAGATTATAGAGAGCTGAAGGCTACAGCCAAGCTAAGAACTATTTATGAATGATCAGCAATGCTCTTCCAAAGACACACAAATTGACAGAGAAGTAGGAAAACTGTTAATGCTCTTCTTTTTGACAGTGTGTCATCTGATGAACCAGTGAGCACAAAAACAAGATAAAGGTCAATAAAATTGCAGTGCAATCCACCAATCACACAAATGTCAGATTTGGAAGACCAATGTCATAACTTTAAATTAAGTGCCAAGGAAAACTCTGAAATCAAAGTACTTGAGTGTGATCTGCAAGCTGGCATAAATGCAATGCACAAATCTTATATTATTACTAGAGGCCCGATGCATGAATTCATGCACCTTGAAAGGAACTGTGGGCCATGAGGCTTCAGTGGGCACAGGATCAGGTCTCGGCCCATCCTCCTCACCATGGCCCATCCCCTCCCACCGCAGCCCCCGGTCTCCTGTCTGCCAACAGCCTTGCTGCCACAGCTCCCATGCGCTAACGGCACTGGCCCTGCTCACACCCGCTGACGGCAACAGGTGTGAGTAGCAGCTGCAGCCCTGATCACCCCTCAGGAGCAGGGAGAGGTTGAGAAGCCCTCAGGGGTGATTGGGGCAGGCAGCTGCCACTTGCACCCACTGCCAGCACCATGTGATCGGGACCGTCGCTGGGCACCAGAAGCAGGTGCAAGCGGCAGCTCCGGTGCTGGCTGCAGGTGCGAGCGGGGCCATCACCGGCAGCAGGAACAAGAAGTGGCTGCTGGCTCTGATCGCCTCTCAGGAGCAGAGGGAGGTGGAGAAGTCCTAAAGGGCTATCGGGGCCGGCAGCTGCCACTGGCAACTGTTGACAGTGCCGAGCGATTAAGGCTGATGCTGGGTGTTGGCAGTGGGTGCGAGTGGGGCCACCACTGGCAGCAGGTGTGAGTGCCCGGCAGGACTGCAGCTTGCGGAGCAAAGAATTTTCAGTAACCATCATAGGCTTGCCCTGATGACAGCAACTGGCGGCCCTTCTCACCTGATCCACCATCCCGCCAAGGCCAACACCCGCCATGTTCTGCACTCTGCTGCTTGCTACCAATGCCCACCATGTTCCGCTCATGCCCCCTGGTGGTCAGCACATGTCATAGCGACTGATTGTTCGGTTGTTTGGTTGTGCTGCCATTTGGTCTATTTGCATATTAGGGTTTTATATATATAGATAAGAATCAGTATGTTTTGAGGTTGTGCTATGTATATTATCAACAATACAAATAATCTTGAAACACTGATTTTATTTAAAAGCTAATCAAATGAAAGTCTTAAAAATCCCAAAGAAGACCACATTTAGAACAAAATAACTATGTACATGCAGATATATTTTAATTTGTTAATACCCTTGAGGGACTAGCAAGTGAAGTAAGATTCAAGAGAGAAGGTGAGTTTTATGGGGACTTCAGAAGGATTATGGCTTGCACTGTATTTGGAGATAGACAGATGCATGGGCTTTAGTTTTGCAGTGCTGCACCAACATGACTATTAGCTAAAAATAAAATATACAACAACAAAAACCAAGTAACCAAACAAACAACAACAACAAAAAAAAAACATTGCCTCCACTTGAATGCAGCCATAAAAAGTATAGCCCAAATCAAATTTCAGGCTCTTATTCTTAGAAAATGCAAAAACAGTTTTCATAATGTTTCTTTTCAAAAAATCACTCTTATGTATGTTCCCTTTGGAAGAGTCACTTTGGTAAGTTATTCTTTCATTCAGGTAACCTGTTGAAAAATGAAATGGTATATTAGCTTTCTGTTCTTTGATTGCTTTACTCATTGGTTCTCATATGTTTGGGACTTTTTCTAGATACAGAATATCATAGGCCAAACATTTCTCAGAAATGTTTACTAATGCCTTTTGTTCTGTATTTATAAATATCTGAATTGGCAACCATATTCTTCATTGTGAAGCAAACCTCAATATGAGCCTTTGCCACAGACCTAATGTCTGATGTTCCTGAGAGGCCTTGTAGCCTTGGTCTATTATATTCAGCACACTCTATGTGCTTATTCTTATTTCAGAGGAATATTTCTTTACCTCTAATTTGTATGCTGCAGTTCATTTGTGTGGGGTATACCTGACTGCCTTTTTAAGCTCTCTCACTCAAGGACACAAAATTTTCCAAAGATCCTCAAGAACTGGCTAGGTACTTCTACCTAAACATTTACATTATAAAAGGCCAGGGGCTGTCACAACCAAAACGACCAGATGGACAACCGGTCACATGGGGCACCTCTTGGTCCCTCACCTGTAGCCCACAGGCTACTATCACAGTGAGTCTGGCAGCCAGCGGGCGGGCGGGGTGGCGGGGGGTGGGCAGAGCAAGGTGGGCATGGCAAGGTCGTTAGCCTCCGGTCCGGGGCTGGGCCAGAGGCCTAATGACACTGCCGCTGCCACAGCAACTGCAGATCAGGCCCAGAGAGAGGCAGGACCTGATCCACAGCCTCCGCAGAGGCTGAGGATCAGGTCAAGAGAGAGGCCTAGAGAGAGAGTCAGGGCCAACAGCTGTGGATCAAGCCTGGAGAGAGGCCTGCAGAGAGAGAGAGGGCCTGATCCGAAGCTGCCGTGGCAGCTGCGGATCAAGCCCAGAGATAGGCCCAGATGCTGCCTGACATAGAAACCGACCAATCAGAACCCAATCTGGGTGAACTGTGAGGAGCCAATGGCTGCCTATTAGGTGGAGCTTTTGATGCTGACTGGCACAGAAACCAACCAATCAGAACCAAATCTGGGTAAAGTGTGAGGAGCCAATGGCTGCCTAGGAGCAGGAGCTTTTGAAGCTGACTGGCATAGAAACCAACCAATCAGAACTTAATCTGGGTGAACTGTGAAGGCAGAACCTAAGGTGGGGGCTGAGGAGGGGTTTTAAGGGCAACAGCTATTTGGTGTAAAGTGTAAGAAAGCAGTTCAATTTTTTAATGACCGGTTTGGCAGTATAGTGCACATGGCTGGCTATCAGTCCAGATACAGGGATTATGTATTTTTATCTGCCAAGAGCATCTTCTTCTGATGAAAAAGGCTTTTCCCCCTCATTTAAGTACTCCTATCCTATAAAATCTATTTATACTAATAAAAGTTTAATATGCTAATTAGACCGGGTTGACTGGCCATCTTCTGGGTGTCCGACTTCCTTCTGGACAAAGCCATGGTGGTAGGGGCTGAGGCAGAGGCTTTTAGGGGTGATCAGGCTGGCAGGGGAGACCAGTTGGGGGCGAGATCAGGCCAGCAGGGGAGGGCAGTTGTGAGCAACCAGGCCAGCAGAGGAGGGCCATTGGGGGCAATTTCAGGCTGGCAGAAGAGGGCTGTTGGGGGCAACCAGGCCAGCAGGGGGGGCATTTAGGGGCGATCAGGCTGGCAGGGGAGGACAGTTAAGGGGCAATCAGGCTGGCAGGGGAGAGCAGTTGGGAGCAATCAGGATGGCAGGGAAGCATTTAGGGGTGATCAGGAAGGCAGGCAGAAGGGTTAGGGGTGATTAGGCAGGCAGACAGTGAGTGATTAGGAGCCAGTGGACCCAGATTGTGAGAGGGATGTCCGATTGCCAGTAGTCGGACATCCCCAAAGGGGTCCCCAATTGAAGAGGGTGCAGGTTGGGCTGAGGGAACCCCCCCATGCACGAATTTCATGCACTGGGCCTCTAGTATTTTATAAAACTTATCAAAAGGTGACTTCCTTTCGTACACTTAAGACTCATACATTTTTACATATTTCTCAGCAAATAATATCTTTGGACACTGTAATCTGGTAAAAAGAATATTCTGAAGGAGGCCAATCAATTCCATAAGCAGGTTGGTTTATCTCAGATTTCAGCCTTAATCACTCTCAGATTATTATTATATTTTTAAAATATGGAATGCTTCACCAGTTTGTGTCATCCTTGCATAGGGATCATGCTAATCTTCTCTGTATCTTTCCAATTTTAGTATATATCCTGACAATGTGAATATGGTTCTCAAATTATAGTCTTTCTTCAGTGTCCACATAGAATTGATTCCAGAAACCCCCCAGATACCAAAGTCCGTGGATGCTCAAGCCACCTATAAAAATGATGTAGCATTTGCATATATTGTATGCACATTCCTCACCTCATATTCTTTAAATCATCTCTAGATTACTTATGATGCCTAATACAATGTAAATGCTAGGTAAGTAGCTATTTCCCTGTATTGCTTTGGAATCAACTTTCTGGAAAATATTTTTCAAATATTTTACATCTGTAGTTGGATTATCTATGTGGACCTGCAGATGCAGAGAGCCAACTGTATTCTATTTCCATAGTAATTTTCCTCACAAGCAAGGACACATATTCTCCAGAATTCAAAAGCACTGAATTTTACTTTTACATATTCAGTCCTTCCCTATGTATATTACATATAAATTTATATATTCTGCATATCCTATTTTATAACCTGTTTTTAATATAATTTTTTTTCTGTCAGTATCTCTACAACATAATTTGCAAACTTTACTTTTAATAAGCCTTTTATATTTTACATAACCATTCCCATAATTAACTAGTCCCATATTATTGTATGCTATGTTTCTTAATCTTTTCATTTTATGAATAATGTGTTGATGACTGATATATAATCAAACTTTGTCCACAATCTGTCTCCTATGACAAATATCTCTAAATGCATTGTTGGATAAATGATATGCATTAAAATAATTTTAATATAAATTTTTAAATATATAAATATGCTATCAATTTTAAAATTCCTAACAGTAGTTTATTTATCTTGCATTTTCTCTTTCCCTGTCTATTTGTGCTCAGATATAGCTATTTAACTTGATCAGTCTTTCAGATTATTGCACACTACTTGTTTTTAATCATCAATTATAATTTGTTTTATTTTAATTTGTCTTATTTCCCCTTCAGCCACAGTCCTTAATCCTACCACCCTCCAAATGTGTTTGATGTATATCCTTAGATATATTCATAATTCTACAATATATCATGTTCCTTTGTCTTCCATGCATTTTTTATTTATAGGCTCATCATATTTCTTATCTATCAGTATCCTATATAATAAAACCCTACTATGCAAATAGACTGAACGGTGGAATGACCAGTCACTATAATGCGCACTGACTACCAGAAAGTCAGTGCACTCCCACAGGGGGAGCACCGCTCAGCCAGAAGCCAGGCTTAAGGCTGGCAAGTACAGCGGCGGTGGCGGGAGCCTGGGACAGCGAGAGGGATGTCTGACTGCCAGCTTAGGCCAATTCCCGGCGGGATAGGGCCTAAGCTGGCATGCAGACATCTCCCAAGAGGTCCTGGTCTGCAAGAGGGAACAGGCTTGGCTGAGGGACCCCCCCTTTAGTGCACGTATTTTGTGCGCTGTGCCTCTAGTGTTGTATAAGATCTATTGCTGTTTCTAAGGGTTCATTGAGTTCATGCTTTTAATATTGCATCCTTCAAATTTTGCTTCTCTAGTTTCTTTAGTGATAGAAACCTGAATTGTCTCCAACTACCCCAACTATTTCTACCAGAAAAAAGTGAAGCATTTTTTATGCAAATATATATTTTAGAAGACTAATGCAAACATTTTTTTCAGGCAGAGAGCCATAATAAGTTAGTCTATATATATGCTAGTAATTTGATATTTAATTGCTGCTGGATTTTATGGCTGAAGAGGCAGAGCATCTAGCATGGAGCCTGTACTTGCTACATAGCTTTCTCTTGTTCTAGACCCCAATCAAAACTAGTAGCCTTTCAGGTCACTGGGTAAATGGCCCAAAGCAGCACACCCAAGTGAGAAATATGCTGCTGCCAAGATCTAAAGCGGCCCACAAGACATTGTGCCCTCTTTTATTGTTTCTGTTATAGAAGGTACAGATCAACAATACATCCTTCACCTTAAAAGATTTATCTTGAGATGCCTTTCACCATAAGACCCCTGACAACTTTACTGATGTGGAAATGCAAATGTCTTAATAATAAGTCTAGAATAGTTGCTACTTTTTTTCTCATTAGATCTAATTAGCGTACTATTTATATAATAAACTTGTGTAACGTGTTGGGAAAGGGAAAGGTGATAAGTTCCATATAGACTAAATAAGAACATAGGTCTGTAGATACCCCTGAGGTAGAGCAATATAGGTATATCGCTGGCTTTACCAGCTGAGAACAAAATTTTCTTTAGATCTTTATTATCAAACATCAAAAAGAAAACATTTGCAACATCAATAGCTGCATACTAGGGGATATGTTAATTTTCTGAAGCAATGAAATCACATCTGGGACAGCAGCTGTGATTGGAGTCACCATTTGGTTAATTTATAAAAATCCACTGTCATTCTCCAAGATGCATTTATTTCCTGCATAGGACAAATAAGGCAAGTTGAATAGGGATGTTGTGGAAATCAGTACCCCTGAATATTTCAACTCCCTGAAGGTGCCACTCATCTCTGAAATACTTCCATAAATGTGATATAGCTTTTGATTTACTCTTAATGCTAGGTAGAGCCAGTTCTAGTGGTTTCCACATGATCTCTTATACCACAGTAGTCCTCATTCCACAGGTAAGTTAAACAATGTGTGGATTCTGCCAGTTGCTAAGTAAATCTATTCCAATTATACATTCTGGAATGGATGACATCACCACAGGATATGCCCAGGAACCCATTAGACCCAATGTAAGATGGACCTGAGCTACAAGTCTATTGACTACTTGACCTCCATAAGCTCGTCCTCTGAGTAATAAACCATAGTGACATATGGATCTCCTGAAATTAGTGTCACCTCATAGACAATGTCCAATAACCCTAAAAAAAAAAAAATCCAAATATTTCCTTTTCCCAAACCATAGTAAACCTAGTAAAAGGCCATAAGCCTCTTTCAAGAAAACTGGAAGAAAGATAAACAGTATAAATGTTTGGCAGTGTAGCTGGATTATTTCTTAAGGGAAGCTGGCCTCCCACTCATTCAAGGAGTTCCTATTCTATAAACAGGTTCACATCTGGGCATGGCTTCCTGTTCTGGTGATTAAAATTAGACTTCTATGAATTTAACCTAGAATTCTTATGTGACATTCCATAAATAAAAAATTTTATTAATCCCCTATATCTTTCTCAAATGCTCTGTTTACTGCTTTTATTTCACTGTTCATTATGGTCACAAAATACACCTTGAATTTGGTGATTGAGTTCTGTCCCTTGTCCCCTACCATCCTGAGATCCAATTATCCCCATTGCATTTAGGAATTTCTCTATTCAATAGCAATAGTTCCCACTGTAATTTTTGGCCTGCAGAGGAGAGATACTAAGGAGCTCTTTCAAGATACTGGGACTCACCTTACAAATTATTTCTCAAAGTAACATGCAAGGTGTGTCTCCTGGACCCTTCTGAGCTGGGTGAACAGTTCTAGTGTGATAATGCACTTTAATCCAATTTTCCTAAGTATCCCAATATTTTCTTTGTATTCTGTCAAGAAAGTTTTGTATATATGATTAGGATAACTCAATGGTGATATTTTGCATATCTCTAATGCTGCATCTCACCATGGAAACCAATGTCCTCTTTATCAGTGGAAATAGTAATTTGTGCCTCTAAATATAATCAAACCAGAGGCCCGGTGCACAGAATTCGTGCATGGAGGGTGTCCCTCAGCCTGACCTGCACCCTCTCCAATCTGGGAGCCCTCAGGGAATGTCCTACTGATGGCTTAGGTCCGCTCCCCAGGGTTCTTTGCTCACTGCAGGGCCTGCCTGCTCCACACCATGGCAATGGGAAAGCAGACCCTGCTGGGTGCTGTCTGTGGGCCCGCTTGCTTGCTCGTGGGTTGCCGTGGCCATGGACAAGCAGGCCCTGCTGGGTGCTGTCAAGCTGGGTGGCCACCCTTGCCTCCCGGGGCCGGCGATGGTCCCAGGAGCCTGGAGGCATGGCTTGGCACAGCCGCCCTCACCTCCCGGAGCGGTGATGGTCCAGAGAGGCTGCAGACTTGTTGCCTGTCCCCGAGACCCAGGCCACTTGGAGCCGCCCTGCCCCCAGCTGCTTGGCATTTGTGTATGCAAATTAACCCACCAACTTTGTTGGGTTAATTTGCATATTCACTCCTGATTGGCTGGTGGGTGTTATGGATGTATGGTCAATTTGCATCTTTCTCTTTTATTAGTGTAGATTTAAGAACTATTTTCAGAAAATCCAGAATCAATTTAGAAAACTCTCCCTTAAAATTGTATTTCTCTAGAACCACTTTTGGTAACAAAATCTGTATTATTTTCCTGTGTCTTCTGTAACAAATTACCATAAACAGAATAACTTAAAAAACAAATTTATTCTCACACAGTTCCAAAGACCAG
The DNA here is from genome assembly GCF_027574615.1 of Eptesicus fuscus. NCBI lineage: Eukaryota > Metazoa > Chordata > Mammalia > Chiroptera > Vespertilionidae > Eptesicus > Eptesicus fuscus. The sequence continues at coordinate 24,464,464 of NC_072480.1, forward strand.
AAATTTGAAATCAAGGTGTCAGTGGGGTAGCACTTCTTCTGGAGGCTTTAGGTGATTATCCACTACTGCCTCTTACAGATTATTGTTGATGTATTTCTTTGACTCATGGTCATCTCTCTCTCTCTCTCTCTCTCTCTCTCTCTCTCTCTCTTTTCTTTTTCATTGCACATTCTCTTCTGTGTATCTGTGTGTACAATCTCCCTCTGCCTCTCTTACTTGTAATGTCATTTAGGACTTATTTTAATGACCCAGGATAATCTCTTTTTTTCAAAACCACAGTTTTTTGCTATAGAAAGTAATACTCACTATTTTACCATATAAGGTAATACTTACAGGTCCAGATATTAGCACATGACATATACTTTTTGGAGGAGTCACCATTCAACCCACAACACTTATCCTATCTAATAAAAGAGTAATATGAAAATTAACCATCACTCCACTATACCCACAAGCCATGCCCACCAAACCCCAAGCCAATCAGAGCGAGTATGCAAATTAACCCCAACCAAGATGGCTGCAGCCACAGAGCGAGCAGGAGGGAGGCTTGGGTTTCCCTGGCGATGGAGGAAGCCAAACTTTCCACACACCCTGGCAGGCCCAGGCCTCCACTCAAGGGTACAAAGTTTGAATTATAGAAGATAAATAAATTCCAACAGAAATGGCAACAGCCACAGAGCTGCAGAGAGTAGAAGGCTAGGGTTGACCCCGGCAATGGAGGAAGCCAAGTTTCTGCAGCCCTGGCCGGCCCAGGCCTCCACTCAAGACTACAAAGTTTCAATTATAGAAGATACATAAATCCCAACAGAAATGGTAGCAGCCATGGAGTGAGCAGGAGGCTTGGCTCCACTCCAGGCTACAAAGTTTCAATTATAGAAGATAAATAAACCCCAGATACCAGGGTCTTCGCTTGGGTCACCCGGGGGAGTGGCCAGCCTGCAAACCACCACAGGCCCCTCGCCCAGGCCACCCCACACCCCAAGGGAATCCTCACCCTGATCCGGGATACCCTTCAGGGCAAACCAGCTGCCCCCACCCCTGTACCAGGCCTCTATCCTATCTAATAAAAGAGTATTATGCAGATTGACCATAACTCCAACACACAAGATGGCTGCCCCCATGTGGTCAAAAATCCTTCCCCTATGTGGGCACAAGATGACCACCACAAGATGGCCAGCAGGAGAGGGAAGTTGAGAGGGACCAGGCCTGTAAGGGAGGGCAGTTTTAGGTGATCAGGCCAGCAGAGGAGGGCAGTTGGGAGGGACCAGACCTGCAAGGGCAGGCAGTTGGGGCCGATCAAGCCTGCAGGGGAGGGCAGTTAGGGGTGACCAGGAAAGCAGAGGAGGGAAGTTGGGGGTGACTGGGCCTGCAGGGAACGGCAGTTGGGAGGAACCCAGGCCTGCAGGGGAGAGCAATTGGGGGTCCTGGCCGGCAGGGGAAGGCAGTTAGGGGTGATCTGGCCTGCAGGGGAGGGCAGTTAGGAGTGACCAGGCCTGCAGGGGAGTAGTTAAGCATCAATAGGCTGGCAGGGAAGTGGTTAGGATGTGATCAGGCTGGCAGGCAGAAGCGGTTAGGGGCAATTAGGAAGGCAGGCAGGCAAGCAGTTGGGAGCCAGCAGTACTGGATTGTGAGAGGGATGTGCGACTGCCCGTTTAGACCCGATCCCAGTTGGACATCCCCTGAAGGGTCCCAGATTGGAGAGGGTGCAGGCTGGGCTGAGGGACATGCCTCCCCCACCCCCACCCCCATGCACAAATTTTGTGCACTGGGCCTCTAGTATTATTTATAAGATCCTGCACCCATCAATCAATTTTACCCTGTTTGCTTAAAGCAAGACATTGTGGCTTGCCTTACTGTTTAATAAGAAAAATCTATATATATTTACTATCTTTTTCCTAATATTATGAATTATGTAGCATATTATTATATTTTAATTGACTATTGATAGTATAGAAAAACACAAATGGTTTCATAAGTTGATCTCACATGCATATATTTGCAAAATTTATCAGAGTTCCAGAAATGTCTCTTGATTCAATTGAGCTTTCTGTACAGATAATCATATCATCTACAAATAATAGCACTAACATTTTCTTCTCAATCCTTATAACTAGTATATCTTATTTTAAAAACAATGTAGCTGGCTATAAATTCTAATCCTATGTTTATTATTAATAACAATAGTGAGGATCCCTATCTTGTTTCAGATTCTACAGAAAATATTTCTATCAATTTTCCATTTAGAATCATGTTTGTTAATCAAACGTATAGAAACACAGAGTATCATGGATGTTTCTAAAGGCTGGGAGGATGGGAAAATGAGGAGATGCTGATCAAAGAGTACAAAGTTTCAGTTATACAAGATAAATAAGTTTTGGAGAGCTGCTGTACAATATAGGCTCTATGACTAACAAGACTTCGTTGTATACTTAAATTTTTGTTAAGGGTCTAAATCTTATAAGTACTGTTACAACAAAAGGTAATATAAAAAAACACAAAGAAAATCATGTTTGTAATTAAATTATCATGTATACACTAGGGCCAATTAAGAAAATTTCTATTTCTTATTTTTTAGTTTCAAGCATATTGATTTTTATGTTTAATATATATAGAATAAAATTTCTACATTGAGTTATTTTAGGACTTATATTTGCCTGCTGTATCTAGCTCTAACAATTTAGTTTCAGAATTTTGTATCCTTTTTAGTTCAGTGAATTTCTTACAGTCAACATATTGTTTAATTTTTCCCTTATGTAATAGGTCTTCTCATTGATAAGATTACCCTATGGAGAGGGCCAAATGGTGGCCCTCAGAAAGGTAGGTCTAATCTTAATCCCCAGGAACTGTGAATATTACCAAACAGGGCCCTAAAATTATAATTAAGTTAAGATTCTTGAAAAGAGAAGCTTAACCTGAATTATTCAGGTGGGTTCTTAATTCAATCATATGTATCCTCCCAAGAGAAAGCTTGAGGAAATTTTGGAACAGACACATTGAGAAGGAGGCATACATAACAGGAGGAGCAATGTGACCATGAAGGAAGAGATTAGAGTGATGTGACTACAATTCAAGAAATGCTTGCATCTACCAGAGCTAGGATAGGAAAGGAACAGATTCTTTCCTAGAGTCTTTAGAGGAAGACTCTAGGAACCCTGCTGACACCTTTATAATAGATGTCTGGCCTACAGACCTGTGAGAGAATACATTTCTCTTGTTTTAATACAACATTGTGGTAATTTGTTTTGACAGACCCAGGAAACTAATATACCCCATTTATACATATTGTATATATTTGTTGTGAGTATTATAAATCCAATATAGCTATTTATTGTATTTCATTGGGAAAAAATAGATTTGCAATAAGTAAAAAAAAAAAAAAATAGTCATAGATCTCAGTTACTGAAACTGAATAACAATCCTATAAAAACTTGTTAACATTATACTTTACATATCACCACCAGTTTTAGAGATGCCTTGGAGTAATTTCAGCTCACAGTAAGTACATTATTGGGATATTTATTTTCTAAATAAAATAATTATATGACATTTGAATAAAGAATGAGGAAAAATTAAAGCCTACATAGTTTAATAGTTGGAAAGTGATGGAAACTAATTTTATTCTTGTTGGCTTTATTCTCAGTTATATAGAACAATATAATTAAATAATAAAAACTATAAAATGTGCATTTTATGATGCTATAAAATTTATGTGTTTCTTGGAATTTGAAATCATTAAACATGTATAGTACATGTTTTAACTCTAGGTGAAAGCTTTATTAAAATATAAGAGCAAAATTAATTGAAACTGTTAAATTTAAATTAAAAATGGTTAATATGTCATAAAGGGATAGGAACATATGCCCACATTTATACTAGTCTGTGGAATTCAGATGCTTAGTGAGATCTTAAAATGGTATACACGGAAACACAACTGGGTAAGTATTCATTGATATTTTATGTATTTAGAAGTTTCAATTTTCATGTAAACAAAAATTTATGCTTGGTGGGTCAGATAACACCCAATTCACGATGAATAGCTCAGGTCTTATAGTAACTTATTTAAGCATTCAGTCTCGACTAAGGCACAGTAGCAGGCTAGGAGTCATTTCTGAAAAAGGAGAGCAGTTGTTTGCCAAGCGAGCAGGGCTTTGCTACAAAATCCTAAGGGTCAGCTCTGTGGTGACACTAAAGGAGTCTGCCAAGGCCCCAAACAGCATCCCTATCTGCCACAGACACTTTAAGCACCATTGCACCTGATGGATTATATGGCCCAAGCTGCAGAGAAGCTTACATGGAAAACCTGACTAGCTTCAGAGCCTTCTCTTGTTCTGGGCTCCACAAAAAATCAAAACATTTTCAGGTCAACTGGTAAATGGGTCAGAGTAACACACCCAAATGAGGAATATGTTGTCTCCAAAATGCAAAGAGGCTCACTAGGTGTTGTGCCTCCTTTTGGTTGTAAGGAGGAACCAGAGGCAACAACTTATTCTTTATTTTAGAAGAGATATCTCAACATGAATTACATCACAGGACCCCTGAATTTTTATTAGATTTATTCCTCACCCTTTGATATGCAAATGGTATACTACTTTTTGCTCAGGAGGCCCAATCACCACTGTGGGAACCGCACCAAGATATTCAAGGCCAATGGGAGCACAGAGGCCTTGTTATCCATACAGAAGGCACAGAGACTGTAGCTCCTCTGTGTGCAGGAGAGGTTACTGAGAGCGGGTACTGCCACCATATAAGGCTAAGAGCTCATAGAGAGCTCAGATATAGCTACCATGTTAACCAGCCAGTGTGCTGGGCAGGGGAGACAGGAGAAGCTGCTGAGCTAGAGAGCTCAGGTATCGCTACAATGTAAGGCAGTGAGTCTGGGGTAACATGGCTGCTCAGATAATAGCTGTGGGTACAGGGATTAGTACAGCTTTTGTGAAAAAGGTATGTATTCACCAGCAGTGTCCGGCTGCCTGACTGTATGGACTTTGCTATAAAGGACTGTCTTGTCTGATGTCTATATGGCCACTGGCTTCTGTAATAAAGACTCATTCTTATACACCCACAACCTCTCATGGCTTCTCCGTCTGCCCTGCCACCAAGAATTGACCCAGTGTCTCTGACACTTGGTACCACTGGCAAGATCCAGAAGAATAAAGGGGAACTTGGACTAAGTTCCCAACACTTAGTACAGAGGGCAGGGTTTGAGAAGGACCAGCCCTGGTGTAGTTGAATGGAAGAATTTAGAAGAATATATGCTCTCAGAACAACTCAGAGCAGCAGTGCTGAGCAGTGCTATTACTGTCTCTGACAAACATCATGTCATCAATGTAATGGACCAGTGTGATATCTTTTGGAAGAGAAAGGTGATCAAGATTCCTGTAAACTAAGTTATGACATAAGTCTGGTGATTTGGTATACCCCAGAGGTAGGACAGTAAAGGCGTATTGCTGGCCTTGCCAATGAAATCAAACTGCTCCGGTGGATCTCATGGACAGTGATGGAGAAAAATACATTTTCTGGATCAAGCTGCATATCAAGTGCCAGGGTATGGGTTAATTTGCTCAAGTAATAAAACCACATCTGGTATGAGTTGTTTATGATAATTCAATGTCAGTCTTAAAGATCCATCTGTCCTCTGCACAGGCCAATTAAGAGAGGCGGATTAGAATGCACTGGGAATCACCACCCCTGCATTTTTCAAGTCCTCAAAGGTGCACTAAGCCCTGAAATGCTTCCATTGGTATTGCTTTTGTGGAGACTGAGAGGTCCTGTACTCTCCTGTCTGCAAACTACCTCCAAAACAGGCAATGGTGTGATTCTAATCAAAGCTCAAAGGCCTGAGAACCATGCAAGCTGATGGTGTTAATTCAAGTCCAAGGACAGATGAATGATGTCCCAACTCAACAGGCAGGTAGAAAGAGTAAATCCTCCTTCCTTCACTCTGTTCCACTCAGGCCCTCAGTGGATTAGAATGGGGAGGGCATTTACTTTACTGAGCCCACCAATTCAAATGCTAATCTCATGTGGAAATACCTTCACAGACACACCTAGAAGTAATGTTTAATCTGCATATCTTGTGGCCTAGTCATGCTGACACATCAAGTTCACCATCATAAGATTTTAATGGTCATTTGAGTACATAACTTAATTAGTATTCCAGGCATTTTTGGAAACAATACATTTATTTACCTATATAAAAAATGCCAACAACTTGGATGTGAAGCTGTACTGAGATGTTACTTAAAATGACCAAATGCCATTTTGCAGTTGTCCATAAAATATTTCTTAAGCTTCCTGTCTAAATTCAGCATTTGAATGTGCCACCATCACCCTTGAAATACGCTGTGCTCGGACCAAAGGAGACACAGCAGCATCACACAGAAAGGATTTTCAAAAGAAGCTCATGTACACAGCTCCAGTGTGAACAACCAAAGGCTTGTGACCTTTGCTACTGTAGAAAAGTATCTGTTGACTCTTCGGCTCATTATTTCACATATAAAGCTAGTGGGTTTAAAGCTTTCTAAAATGGAAATGCTATCAAATTTCCAACGTAAGTGATTTTTTTTTTTTTTCTGTTGCAAAGATGTGCTTTCTGAGAGCCATTTTACTTCTGTCTGATAAAATTCAGAGACACAATGTGCCTTCAGGAATAGGAAGGGAGATCCAGCTTATCAAAAGATAGTTTTCTACTGGTCACAGCAGCTTTATAAGAATTATTTCAGTTTGCGTATGCTAAATTAAAAAAATATATATATATAAAAATATTGTGAATCTCTTTATTTTCAAATGTATCTGCATATATGCATGTTTTCCACATATACTTTTCTACTATCACTTTTCTTAGTAGAATTCCACACACACTCTTATCTTATTTTCTGTTAATTATCATTGTTTTTAAAATGTTTATTTGAATATCTACAAATATGTATTTTACTCTTTCTCCTTTGTTTACAAAGCCATACTCGAAATGCTTCCCAAATGAAGATTTTACATGTGTTCATGTGTGAGTGCTAAGGTTTTCCTCTGTAGATCTCAAACTGTCTGAAACATAAAAGGGGAGAGGTTTCATCCTGGATTATTCTCAAGTATAAAAGGGCACCTGTAAACCACATTCAAGAACTGATGATAGCCCTAACCAGTTTGGCTCAGTGGATAGAGCGTCAGCCTGCGGACTGAAGGGTCCCAGGTTCGATTCTGATCAAGGGCATGTACCTTGATTGCAGGCACATCCCCAGTAGGGGGTGTGCAAGAGGCAGTTGATTGATGTTTCTCCCTTATTGATGTTTCTAACTCTCTATTCCTCTCCCTTCCTCTTTGTAAACAATCAATAGAACTGATGATACAGAGTCACACAGTTTGATTGTACAGATTCCCATAATTTTCTTCTGCATGCAGATTAAAAGAAAATATCAACAATCAATAGAGCTGATGATAAAGAGTCACACAGTTTGATTGTACAGATTCCCATAACTTTCTTCTGCATGCATATTAAAAGAAAATATCAAAAGTAATTTATGGGGAAAACATTCCTAGTATGCTGTGTTATTTTCAAAATAGTAGCAGCTTTCCCTGGCAAGCATGACTCAGTGGTTGAACCAGGAGCTCACTGGTTTGATGCCGGGTTGCTGGGTCCATCCCCAGTTGGTGGCATGCAGAAGGTGGCCAATCAATGTCTTTCATTGATGTTTCTATCTTTTATCTCTCTCCCTTCCTCTCTCTCTAAAATTCAATAAAAAGCATATTTAAAAAAATAGTAGCAGCTTGAACAGAGATATACAACTCTCTTGTTCCAAGATCTGTGTTGAAATGTCAAAAACAATTTTCCAAGAAAAATCCCATTTTATCTCTAAAAACAGAGAAAAAAAGTTTCACTTTCCCTCCCCAAAATGTGTAGGCCAGAAATGGAAATGATAGCAGATTAAAAACAAAAAAAACAATGAGAGAAAACTCTATCATTCTCTTCTCACAAATACCAGTGAAGGATCATGGAAAATGAGGAGAGAAAAGATAGTTTTGTACAACTCTACTATCACCACTTTTCTTAGTAGAACTCCACACACACTCTTGATTTAGTAGGAACAACCCAGAAAAAAAAAAAAAAATGTAGTTATACAGCTCTCTTGGAGTCTCAGTATTCAGAAGAGCTATTTTGGAGACCTATGTTTTGTCTGGTGGCTATATTGTTCATGGAGCTGGAAGAATTTGAAGAGTTATTCCTTGATGCAGTGAATCTTGCAGTACAAGCAAAATCAGGAAGGAGCTTGAAGAGACTAGGACAAAGGTTGCACAATATCTATTCCTTGACCCTACTTCATCAAGTAGAAATAATGAATTTTTTACTGTTTGGAAAACTCATGGCCTATTTCACTCAATGTTTAATTCACAGAAAATAAACCTTTTAGCTTATACTCTATGTCTTCATTTCTGAGAACAGCCAGGTAGAAAGGGTGGGGCAAGAATAAAATTCACTCACCATATTCATGAGCTAGAATCAGGTCTAAAAATATGTTCTTTGTTTAATTATGAGTAAGTAGGAAGAATAAGTAAAGGAAAAGTTCAGTGAATCCATGAGAATATAGTGTCATTAAAGGTAAAAGAGAATCAGTGTTTGAAGAAGAAAACTCTTGAAAAAAAACTGTCAACTGATTCAGGTGAGGGGAAGAATATGAGAAGTAAAAACATTTTCTGCATTAAAGAGATTTAGAGCCTTGATGAACTCATCCAAAGTGGCTTTTATGGAGTGATGGCAGCAGAAGCTAGGTTACAGAAGGTTGAAGAGTTAGTGGGAGGAAGTACATGGTAGGATGTATAATGCCTCCCACCAAAGATGTCCTGAGATTAGGAATTTCTACAAAATGGAAATTTACTGTGTTTTTTTTTTTTTTTTTTTAGGGAGTATCTATCTATCTATCTATCTATCTATCTATCACAAAATCATCACATTTTACACTTTAAATATCTTGCAATTTTGTCAATTATACCTCAATAAAGCTGAAAAAAGAGGGTTATTTTTTGGGTGAGCACAAATATATGTGTATATGAATATATAAGTGCCTATATGCATATAATTATATATGAAAATTTATACATATAAAATCTCTATTTTTTTAGTGCAACAGTTAATTCCTTGAATATCACTTAATAAAATAATCTTTTTCACCTATGCTTTAGAGTAATAATCAATGGGGAATATCATAAAAATTAATTAGAGCAACATTTTTATATCATAAAAGTGAAAGTAAAGTTACCAAACACCTCTTCTACTCACTTCTCATAGTGTAAGGCTCTCAATTAGTGGAAACTCCACCATATGCTTATATCCTTCAGTTGAGTTTAACTCCTATTGTGTCAAATTTATAAATGAAATTTAATTTTGAATTCACGGACCATATGTTGAATTAAACTTGAAATCTCCCAGGATGCCTACAATAAGATAAATATTCAAATTGGTGGAGTAAGTTTCCACAGCATAACTCCTATTTAGCCTTATTGCATATCCAATAATTTTATTCAAGCTGCAGTGCATAAAATTGGCAGGATATCACCATGAACCTGCCAATCATGTTGCTCTAATTAATATAGAAAACCTAATGTAAAATGTACCTCTGCTACAATCCTTACTCCACAATGAGTTTCTCAAAGTACTTTATCAAGATTCTGTGGTACAGACTTCACAATAGAAACTGAAATACTGAAATACAGTCACTTTCTGAAGAAGCAGAGCTTTCACCTCACTTGAGTTACCATCACTCTTTGCGAGAGGAAAGCAGAAGTAATAATTATCTGGCATAAATGAGCAAACTTCTCCTATTTCAGCAACTATATTGGTGACCTCAGTTTGCCTACATTTTGCACATAAATGAGCTGAGTGATTTCATGTGGGAAGAAGTTGGGAAAATAATAAAAAAAGTAAGTGAGGATTAGGGTAGAGAGAAACAGGTGTATAAAAAAAACAAAAAGAAATAAAAGTCCTCTTTGGGGTTCATTAAAAAAATATTAAAATGATCTGATACCTCTTTTTGGAGAACATAATGTATTTTCTTGAATGTAGATGCTGTTGTAGTTACCAAGAGCACACACTTATTATATTGTCTTTGAAAGAGTATGGAAGTGTCTGTTTTTCTACAACAGACCAGGCTTCAGGCAAACTGGGCTACCACTGCTCAAGTTTTCTGTTATGGACACTCCTGGGAGATGTGGATATTGCAGGCCTCTGAGGACCTTCGATATGGTTGGTAATCATAGTGCAGACCTCTAGGGCTTTGGAATAAGACCATGTCCTCTTCAGCCGACACTGCTGCATGTTTGAAAAGGAGCTCCTCGCTTGCTATTGGGCACTGCAGTCTAAATGTTTGACCATGGGCCACTATGTAATGATGAGACCCTAACTGCCTATCATTATCCTGTTACTATGTGACCTTTTAAATTTGAAAACAAATAAGTAAAAACAGGGGAAAGCATGAACATTTTTTTGTTTGTTTGTTTGCTATAAGGATACTCTATGTTTTCTATTAACTATTTGTATTTCCCCTCACCCTGCCTACGTTCCCCTATTGCTATCATATAAAAGAGTATACTGATGGTGGCTAGTGTTTAAATTTATGTTTTTGGTAAGACTGTAATTACTGATTGACACAGAAAATTGTGTCCTGAGGGGCCAAAGGAGAGAACTAAGCCCAGCTTTGACTTCTACAATGTCTCAGAAACCCATGTCATTTTTCTTAACCCTCCCTACCTATGTGTGACAGCCCCTTCCTTAATTCTCTTTAGTCACCTTTTGAGGGTACCATCTGTTTTCTGATGGTCTCTAACAGAATAACAAAATGGTGGGTTAAAAACAAACATAGAGAAGCTGTTTTATGAATTACATCAGATACAAACTGCACATACCTAAACCTTCCATTATCTCCAAGGCTTGGCCTGTTTCTTACTCCGTTTCTTCTCTAACCCTTGAGCAGCATCTCTCCACACTATGTGCAATAAAAGACTCTCATTGCATTCTTGATTCCAGTGGTGCTGGATGCCAGAGATGTGATAAATTTGTATTTGGGATGGAGGTGGAGCTTGGGAATGGAGTGAGGATGTCTGTTTTTTATATGCTAAGCAACTTACAAAAATAAATGAATAAAAGTAAAACCTAGTTCTGACTAGAATAATTCCAAGACTAATTGTGTCTATGCCAGAACAGTGACATCCAAATGCCACTTACTATACATAGAAGTGTTGGAGTATATTAACATTTAGAAGCATAAACTGATAGATTAACTTCAATCAAACATATTACAAAACCAACAAAAGGAAGGCCCCAGCCTTCAATTATGGAATGTAAGTCTCTCGAGGAGAGTAGCATCGTGAGAGGGTCTTGTTTGATGAGAATATGTTTTCTTTACGGACTCTCCATTGGAGTGCAAATCCCTCATATCACCTTTACAGTATTAGAAACACCTTTGTTTACTTAGCAATGCTTAGTTGATCTTGATTGTTTGAATTCATAAACACTCAGTCAAGTATATGTAAGGAAAAAACACATCTACACTAATAAAAGAGAAACATGCAAATTGACCGTACCTTCGCTACACCCACCAGCCAATCAGGAGTGAGTATGCAAATTAACCCAACAAAGATGGGGGTTTAATTTGCATATGCAGGTGCGTTCTGCACCACCCCAACAGCTCCAGGCCTCTAGGCAGCGTGGGAAGGAAGAAAGGCAGCTCCGGGCCAGAGCAAAGGTGGTGCCAGCAGCCAGGGGAAGGTAGGCCCATTCTTGCACGAATCTTCATGCATTGGGCCTCTAGTTTAAAATAAGTGAGTAAATACTTGGCATGTGAACTTTTATAAAGTTAAAGATACATGTTGAGTTTCGATCAACTCTACTTTATGAACATTTATAACTATTTACCAGTTCCTTTAAAAACAAATACAAGCAAACATCCATTTTTCATATTTGCTATTAAAATTCTCCACCTTTATCTTTGAGGTATTTTTTTTCCTGAGAAGTGTGATCTATAGAAACGTGATATAATTGTGTGCTTTTTAAAACTGACAACTGACTGGCTGAATGTTAGGACTTGATGATACAGAGATTTTTGAACCAGAGCTCTGAGTATCAACCTGATTTTCTTACTTCACATACTTTTTCTTTCTTTTTTTAAAAATATATTTTATTGATTTTTTTACAGAGAGGAAGGGAAGGGATAGAGAGTTAGAAACATTGATGAGAAAGAAACATCCATCAGCTGCCTCCTGCACTCTCCCCACTGGGGATGTGCCCGCAACCAATGTACATGCCCCTGACTGGAATCGAACCCGGGACCCCTCAGTCCGCAGGCCGACTCTCTCTCCACTGAGCCAAACCGGTTTTGGCCATACTTTTTCTTTTATCATATAATTCCAGTTTTGAGGCATAGAGTGATATAACCATAATAGGCATAACTACTTTCTTAAAAAATTTTTCTTGGAGTATTAGAGGCAATTTTTTTCATACGTGCCATTAAAATCAATTCATGTTTCTGTATATGGCTAGAAATTGATTCCTTGAATTTATTCTAAATAACAGTAAAATGGAAAGTTTATCTCTATCCATCATTTTAAACTTAATCTATTTAATGTTGTCTTTGATCTCCTTTTGATCTTATTTTTTGAGTTCTGCATTTGTAAACTATTTTCCTCAGTACTAGATTTGACATTTTTATGAACCTAAAAGAATAAATGCTATAATCCTATATAATAAAAGAGAAACATGTAAAATTGACCATACCTCCACTACACTCACCAGCCAATCAGGAGTGAGTATGCAAATTAATCCAACAAAGATGGTGGGTTAATTTGCATACACAGGTGCTGGGCAGAGAGCAGAGCAGGAGAGCTGGCAGAATGTGGAGCGGCTTGGGGAACTTGGCTCCCCAAGCTGCCAGACAGAGAGCAGAGAGGGAGAGCTGGTGGTTTGGAGGACTTGGCAGAGCAGGAGGCCTTGGGATGGAGACAGAGCAGGAAGGAAAAACCCAGAGTTCAGGGAGCACCAGGAATTCTGGGAGTAGTAGTTCTGGTGGCAGCCCCAGAACCGGAAGAGGAAGCCCAGAGCGTGGGGAGCACCAGGAATGCTGGGAGTCATAGTTCTGGTGGCAGATAGATCTCCTAGACACTAGAGCAAAGTGAGCCTGGAGCAAGTTACTGTTGCCCTGGGGGATGGAGGGAAAGCAAAGGTGAGAGACATAAGTAAAATCAGAGTGTCCAGGAAAAATTAAAGGGAATATATCCTAAAACTTCTAGGAAATCTCCACCAATGAAGCAAAGAAAAAAAAAAAAATGCCTCTATTATTCTGTGAGCAACAAACCAAACTGGGTTGGAGGTCTCAGACAATTTGCTCATATGGTTGCAAAGACAGACAGAAACTCCTGGATTGGAGAGGGCTCCCAGATTGGAGAAGGTGCAAGTCAGGCTGAGGGACACCCCCCCCCCCCCCTCCCCCCCCCATGCACGAATCTTCGTGCACTGGGCCCCTAATAAAGAAATAATTGCCAGTAACTTAAGTTTTTCTCCTCAATGTTTCCATGTTGTTCCTTCCTCAATCCAAAAAACCTTCTTGGGTCCTCTCTCTCTCTGTCTCCCTCCCTCCTTTCTTCCTTCAATTCCCTCCTCTTTCCCTCTAGTTCTCTCTCTCTCTCTCTCTCTCTCTCTCTCTCTGACTCATTCAGTCTTAATTGTTATTCCCTCTGTTGCTTCACGGAAATTCTACCTTATGGGGATCAAAGTAAAAATGTTAAACTGATTAAGTGTGATAAGAAATATATTTTAGATACCTAAATTACACTCTTTCTCCTCCCCCAGTGTTGTGGTTGAGTAAAATTTAGAGCAAATTATTAAACCAATATTCACATATAATTCAATACATGCATAAAATAGGTTGAGTAAGAACTATTCACAAATGGCCATTTTATCACAAAGATTTGAGGTTATAGACTAGTCCCAAAGCATTGTTAATTTTTCCTAGGACCATGCCCACATTTTAAGGAATTTAACCTGTTACTCATGTTTTTGTAAATGTTGAAAAATCAGATAGAAGGTATTCAATAAAATTGTATGTTTATGTATAATTATATTAATAGCTATATGAATTATAACATATAGTATATGCATAATAACACATATATTTAATACAGATAATTAATTGAATTACCAGGTAAGCACATTATTTTACCTCTTGTGATTTCACAAATAAAACTTATTTTTATTATTAAATAAGTTTAGTTACATACAAGTTATGTATCTTTTTAAATTAATTTCAGAGAGGAAGGGAGAGGGAGGGAGAGATAGAAACATCAATGATGAGTGAGAATCATCATTGGCTGCCTCCTGTACTCCCCCTAATGGGGATTGAGCCCCCAACTTGGGCATGTGCCCTCACCAGAATCGAAGCATGACCTCCTCGTTCATAAGTTGATGCTCAACCACTGAGACACACTGGTGGGGCCAGGGTTGTGGCTTGTAACAACTGATAATACTCTTAATTCCTTAGTTTCCTTATTTGTCAAAAGGAAATAATGATTCTGGACCAATGGATTTATTGTTAAATTCAAGAACAGAATATATGTAGCCAATTTTTGCAAAATGCCTTTTACAACTAACCACAGACTATACAGTAGTGGTAGTGATGTAGGCAGCAGCATTTGTTGTATTTTCTTCTCTTTGTCTTTCCAGCAGTTCCCAAAGGCCATTTAAAATAAAGAGGTAGATGTTTTCTATTTCTGCTGTAACAAAAATACCACAACCTTAGTTGCATGAAAGCACTCATCTTTATTATGTTAGAGTGCTGAAGGTTAGACGTCCAAAATGGGACTTACTGAACTAAAGCTGAGGTGCCTTCAGGACTGCGCTCCTTTAGGATGCATTGGAGAGAATCTGTTTCCTTGACCTTTCCAGCCTCTTAAGGTTACTTGTATTCCTTGGCTCTTGTTCCATTTCTCCGTCATCAAAGTCAACAGATTTGCACCTTTCTGTGCCTTTCTTCCATACTCATATGTTCCTCTGACTTTTGCCTTCCTTATTTGCTTTTCACTACCCTGTGACTACATTGAGCTCAATGGAGTAATCCCCAATAATTGTCTGATTTCCAGATCCTTAACTAAACTCACATCTGCAAAGTCGCTCTGCTATGTCAGGTAACATTCTCATAGGTTTCAGGGATTGCGGCAGAGGTGTCTTTGAAAGATCATTCTGCTTATCTCAAGAGACCTCTCCCATTTTTCAAAAACCTCATTTGGACCTTATACTATCTTCTAGTTAATGATAAATGTTTCTTCTCCTTTTCACCAATGCACTTTGTAAATTAAAAAGTGCAAATAAGAGATACATACAATTTAAAGAATTATAATAAAATGAAACCACTCACAATTCAGCCTATGAAACAAAAAAGCACAAATATATTTGAAGTCCAGTATGTAGTCCTAAGAAATTCAATTTTCTTCTGTCACACAGACCCAGCACTAGTTACAATGATAAATTTATTGTATTTATTTAAACACTCTCATGATTTTTTCTAGTGTACAATTAAACACGCACATACATATAAAAAATCTATAGTTTTTCTATTTAGAAACTTGTTATATAACTTTGTTTTTGAGTAAAATGATTTTTAAGGTTCACCCATATTGATGCACAGTTATATTTCATTCATTTTGTATTTGTGTAATATTCTCTTCTAATTTATCTCTTCTAATTTTGCAATTTACCTCTTCTAATATTGATGGGCATTTAGGAGTTTCTTACTCCCTTGCTATTAACAATATAACTTCAAACATTCTTACATATTTCCTGGTGTTCATAAGTGAAGGTTTCTCTAGGGAAGATGCCCAATATTAGAATTGGTCCCATTGCTTAACATTGTTGCCAATATTTGGTGTTGTCAGACATCCTAACTTCTAAATATGTATTAGATATTAATTTACATTTCATTGGGATTTTAATTTGCATTTCACTTTTATGCAATTATATTGTACACTTTTTTGCATGTTGAGACAATTTAGATTTTCTTTAGTGTGAAATGCATATTTCTGTATTTTGCCTTTTATACCTATTTTGCTGATTTATAAATTATGGATACTAACCTGTTTTTCAGATACAAGTTTTGTAAATATATGTTCCTAATTTGAAACTCATTTTTTTATTCTCCCCCCCAAAAAAAAACAATGATAAAGTCATTCTCCTGTATTTTCTTGTGTTTTAAACTTTCTCTTTAATTTTTAAGCTTTTGCTTATGCTTATCTCTCAAACCTCACAAAGACAGAATCTCTTTATATATAAAAGACAAGTGACCCGAATGCCAGAACGACTGGAACAACCAGTTGCTTTGACCCTCACTGTGGCCCTGATCGTCCCCTTCCTCCCACCCCATTGGGGGCAGGGCCGGCAGGCCAACCTCTGGCATCCCTTCCCCTCGGCTGACCCAGCCCCGATCAGCCCCAATCGGGGAGGGCTGGCTAGACCCCACTGGTGCATGAGTTCATGCATTGGGCTTCTAATAGACACCATAAAATACCTCCCTAACCATACTGCCAGAGGAACTGTAGGGTTTCAAGGCTTGCATACATATTTGTTAGGTGGGTGATCATGAAATGAAGTTGCCATATTGGAAGTGAATCTAGAGATTTTACTCTGATCTTTTCATTGATTAAAGTAAAAAATGCAATGTTACAAGTGTGTTCAGTGAGTCAGGTGACCAGAATAAGTGACAGGTGCTTCAGAGAATCTGTCAAAGGAGTCATCAGCAAACAGTTTAGAATGACCTGTGAATGGATGAGTTCACCAAGGCAAATCCATAAGGAGGTTGAGAAGGCACAATCAAGGAGTGGGGTAGGAGAAGAACCAAAAGAACTTAACATTGAGAAAGCTACGGCAAGTTTTGTTTCAGTGGGGAGGTTATAGTTTACAATATTAATTACTCCCAGGAGAATAGATAAATGAAAACTAAGTAATCACCTGATATAGCAACACAAATTTATGAATAGTCTTGCTGGGAGCTTGTTCAGTGGGCAAGTAAAGGATGAAGTTTATATTGCCATATCTTAACAAAAAAAATGAGAAAAGAGAAAGCACATGTGGGGATTTTAGATTTTTTTTTCAAGATGCTTGGCAATGCCAGGTAATAAAGAAAGAACTAAAACTGGGGGAGGCATGAAGTGCAAGACAAAATAGGAAAAACATGAGGATTTTTCAAAAATGTAAGTAGAAAAGAGAGAAAGTGCAGGTGACAATGGGATAAAGCTTAAAAGTTGGAATGAAATCCCTGTGGTAGCATTCAGGGGATCCAAAGAAAAAGTGGAGGAGTCAGCCTAAGCCAGAATAAGACATTTTCTGACATAATGAAAGAAAGAAGGCAGTTATAATACACCATCACTTTGTAGGTGGGGTATCAGGAATTTGAAGGAGTTCTTACCTAATGTTTCTTACAAGTCTGTGAAGTAAAGGACAGGTTTTTCTGCTGAGAATGAGTGGTAAGGTAATAGGGTAGGATAGTTGAGAAGATTAGAAATGGTTTGATTAGAAATTGTGAAAAATAGAGAAAAACCTTATCAGAACAGAGATTGGAGAGCAGGGTAAATAGCCCTATTGAGCTCATAGAACATTATTTTATGGAGACAATTTTCTGAGGATTTTGTGATTTTCTCCAGTTGTAGTCAACTGCCCAGGTATAGGAACAGAGAAATCAGTCTGTTGGATTTCTTCAGCTTTGGGTCTGTTTAGGTAAGTTCAAAAACAGAAATGAAAACAAAATTGAAAATATTCACAAAGATGTGGTTAAAGAAATTAATAGAGGCTTGGAGGCTTAAAATGAAGAGAGTAAAACATAGATAGAAAAACAGACCTTACATTGAATTGACTGTATGTCACCATAGTGAATAAAAGCCTGATAAAATAAATTTATTAATTTTTTGCAGGCATTTATCCACCTTGGTCCACTTCTAAGAAACATTAGAAGATTATGAAACACTAAAGACACAGATATAACTTTTCTGTCAATATTTTTATTTACCTTAAATGTTTTTTTTAACATTTTTCTGATAAGAGAATATTTTGTCCACACTTAGAAAAAGCATCATGAGATATTTTTCTAAAATATTAGTTCTTTCTCCTTGGATCATTAATCAATGCTATATTTTCCTTAAGTCTTCCTTCTGCAAGTGTCTTGTGTGACATTTTTAATCTGTTTTTTTCAAGCTCATGTAACCAAGGATACATATTAAAGAATAGTGTAATTTTAGAAAATTATTTACCCCTTTGATCCACAAAATCTTATAACTTTAAATCAGATTAATGTAGCTTTTGACATTTCTTTGTGAGATCGAATGTATTTTGGTAATTTATTCTTGTTCAGTATATACTCTCACTTTTCTATAAACCCCTTCCCTTGATGAATTTTAGTTAAGATGGTAATAATTCAGAACTCACTGAAAGACACAGTCAAGTGTTGAAGGCTTCATAACACTCTTGCCCAGATTCTACTCCCCCAGTATAAACAGAGAAGCCCAATGAAAATGTTATAATTACTCTGGGGTTGGAAATATCCTCTCCCTTACATTTTGCATCTTCATCCTTCCTACAGATTGTAAAATATTTGGTATTTTTACTGAGATGCATTGCTCTTAACATATTTGGCACAGAAGGTTATCTTTAAAATTGTCTCTAAATTTCCCAAATTAATGTTCTGTATAGTGAGCACCTGCCAGCTTTGATACAGTTACAGGATTAGACACTTTTGAATAATTTTTACTCTGAAGGTTGTTTGCATGCTGTTACTAACTCTGGCTGTGTTTCAGCTCCAGCATCTTCCATTTCATAAAGGATTTGCTGTGAACCTAAAAAATGTTTTCACCTGATTTTATAATGATCATACCTAGTAAGTGCCCTTATTGGAGCTTGGCACTTGCCTGTATATAAAACCACTGCCCCTGTAAATGACTTTAACCACATTATTAGTAATCCACAATATATCCTTGGAGGTGAGTTTGGTGGTGTGGGGAAAGCTCTTTGTTATACTTCTTTTCCTCTGATAAAAAACAAGCTATTTAATTTCTGCATGATGAATTAGATGTCATAATAATTCAAAGTTAATTCAACATCCATATGTTCTAACAGGTTATAATCATATTATTAAATGGGGAACTAAACCTGATCAGAGAAAAAATATGTTAGGAAATAATTTCTAAGCCTAATGATGGTAATACATTGTATATAACTTGCACATCATCCTTCAAAGACACTGAGGGTGATGTATGCATGTGGTTCATTCATCTTGCTTTATTTCCTACACTAAATGAAAAAATGAATTCATTTTTTGAGACATATTTTTTCATAAGTAATATGTACATCTTTGTTTCACATAGTTTCTAAAAAAAAGAAGGTCTGGATCCTCTTGTAATATAGAAGAAACATTCATGAGTACACAAGTGAATACATTGTATATAACTTGCACATCATCCTTGAAAGACACTCATGGTGATGTATGCATGTGGTTCATTTATCTGAGATTGATTTTTCACAATAAAACTATATATATATATGTGTGTGTGTGTGTATGTACATATATATATATGTACATGTTTTATAATAATTAAAGAAAAAATCCATTAGCTACTCAAAAAAATAGCTAAAATTAGAATATACCTCAGTATAAATTGAGATTGCACATTAAATTTTTGTTATTTGAGTATCTTATTTCTTGTATACTAAAAAATATTTATGTATGTTTCCAACTCTGTTATCAGAGCAGATAGCTACATCAGAGAGAAAATGTCTCTTACATTTTCATTCAACTTAGTGGGACTAATTTCCCCCAATTTTCCTTCAGTAAGGTTTCTATAAACTTTATCTTAAGGCAACATGTTTAAACCTGATTTTTAAACTCTGGTTCTGATCTCTCATTCTCAAAAATGGAAGCTACAATAGAAACTATCAGGCATCTAGCAACAAAATAAATACTTGGAATATAATAAAAAATACTCTTATCTTCAAGTAAGGTATCCCCTAAAGGCTGAGACAAATAAGTAAACTGGCACTATATACCAGTATATGGTAAATAATATATTTTTACGGGAACTAAGGGAGATATTTGTAACCCAAGGTTGTAGAGATCAGGGCAAGGTTACTGAAAAAGTGAAGGCTTTGTTGAATTCTATAGTAGGAGGCCAGGTGAGTGGGGACCAATTCAGGCAGAAAAAAGGTGAACAAAATCTGAAGCAAGAAAGATCAGAGAAGATGTGTGCAGCAGGATAGTTCGTAGTTAGTTGTATCTTTTACTGGAATAGATATCAATACATTATAAAATTGTGCAGATTTATTAAAAATATTTCATTGTGAAAACATTTAGAAAGTGGGAATCTTCAAGCCTCAAATTCCATGTAACTACATCTGAACTAGGAAAAAAACAGTACCAACATACCTAATTAAGAACACATAGGTGTATTATTACTTTCTAGTCATACCAATTTCTTCTCTGTTTTATGGATAGTTATCTTGATTGTATGTGCATTTTGTTCATGCTTTTTTTTTTTTTTGTCATGTCTACATAACCTATCACCTTTTGTCTCAAAAAATGGATATACTAGTACAATATTCATTCTAGACTCAAGTCTGGCCCTAAGTCACCTATTACTGAACTTTTACCTCTCACAGAAGAGAGCTGTGTTTCCTTTCTCTCCCGGTTTTCCTCTTGCAGGTGGAAGGGGACATGTGGTCAGGCTGGTGCCACATAGACCTAGGCACTGATGATACAGTGGAAAACTGAAAACCGTTACTTTCAGGCAGTTGCTTTCCGCCAGGAGGTGGGATGTACGGGGAATATTCAAATCATTGGAGAGCTTTTAAAAACTCTCCTTCTTGGAGCCCTATTAGCTTCAGCTTTTGTTTAGTAGCCACAGCTGTGTTAGTGGTGGTGGTGGTAGTAGTAATCATAATAGTCATTAATCTATGATCACTAGCTGCTAGCTCTTTTTATCTATAGAGTATTTGATCTTTCACAAATGTAAATTTTCCAGAGAATCTTTTTTTTTCTTTCTAATGGAATATCTTTTTACATTTTAATGGACATTGATGTTCTACACAACAGTTTAGAAATACTATTCTGCAAATTCAGGTAAAACTTTTTGGCATTCAAAGCACTTTTATTGGTGCCACATTTCGTTTTGTTTCTTGTGCGTATTTTTTTTAATAACTTCCCATAGTTACATTCTATCAGTTCTTCAAGCCTTGTTCAAATCCTACTATCCCTAGGAAGTCTTCTTCTTCTTTTATTTAATCAAAGTAACCTTTTTCATCATCTTCCATGATGCCTATTCATATCTTTTTTATATCACTTAGCATTGACTATATTCTATTCTATATACAGTTATTCATTTTTTTTTCTAGTACAAGGATCCACGAGGGAAGGCTCTGTGCAGAATCCATTTTTGTGCCTAACAGTGTTTTTAACACAGTAAGAAATAAATGGCAATGTCAACTGACAGTTAATTGTTAATATAACCATATCTTCTCTAAGTGCATAAGTCATTTATTTCCATAATTCAGTTATAACCTTTTAAAAAAATAATCTACATTTGTCCCTTTACTATGTCTCCCATGCAATCCATGTGGATGTCTGTAACTTTCCCTCAAGTCTTCAAAAGTTTATCGAATGAATGGTCGATTAATCCTCCAGGATGGAGAAATTTGCCAGAGGGTTAAGAGATTTAAATCATTCCCAGAGCTCCATTTTGAAAGAGAGATTGCTAAGTTTCAAAATGTTTGTGAAACGCTCTGTGCACTGATGAGAGAGCAAGAGAAGATAGTGAGAGCAGGTTCAAGGCCATTCTCCAGGGGCTCTCAAAAAAGCTGAAATGCTTCAATTGGGGTCAGAAACCTTAATCTTTGCTATCATAGTTTTTATTGCTCTGGCATGTTTTGATACACTCCAGAGGGAAGTGTTATCTTATCTAGCTTATTCCACAGGTCAGAAAACTGGCTTGTAGAGAGTATGTTCAAGTAAGAAGTGAAATAAAATATTTATTGTACTCAGTCTTAGAATATGTATAAATATATAATATCCTGGTTACTCTATTATAGTTTTGTAGGTAAATTGTAGAAATAATGAATTATGATATATATGTTTATTTTCAGTATTGATATTTTTACAATGTTACTTCACTTGAACCATTACTATAGTACAACAAATAAGTGAGATATAAATCTGAACACAAAGTAATACATTTCCATAAAACTTTACATCAAATAATTTTTAAAAACCCTACATTCCAATAATGAAGCTCTTATGAAATTGCAAATAAATACAGGTAAATAATATAGAAAATGTCAATTCATGGTTTATGTAGACCAATACTGGATCATTTCATGTTCAAAATATTGTTCTATTATTTAAATTGTACATTATTAAACCTTACTGTTTGTCCATCTATTGCTATACCTGACACCTTAAGACTTGTTTGAGATTCATCCAAACAAACTTAAATAATTCACTGTCAGACTTTCTGTATCCTGGAGGGAGTAAAAAACTAGGTCAAGCCCGGCAAACGTGGCTCAGTGGTTTAGCATCAACTTATGAACCAGGAGGTCACGGTTTTTTGCCTGGTCAGGCCACATGCCTGGGTTGTGGGCTCAATCCTGAGTAGGGGTGTGCAGGAGGCAGCCTATTGATGATTCTCTTTCATCATTGATGTTTCTATCTCTCTCTCTCCCTTTCTCTCCAAAATCAATAAAAAATATATATTTTAAAAAGGTAGGTCAAGAGACAGACATAAATTTAGGAAAGAATGAGAGATTCAAGATTTTAATCTATAACACAGATATAAGAGCACAGATTAGACAGTGAAATTTTTTCAAAGCTACAAAAACAAGTAAGAATGATGCAATATTTTGTCCACATGGTAATATTATCTTCATAATGTTGGCCTGCCAAAATGTTATAAGCATTATCCCCCTCCCCAAATCATTGAGTTTACATTCACAATCTACACTAATAAAAGAGAAACATGCAAATTGACCATCACTCCGCTACACCCACCAGCCAATCAGGAGCAAGTATGCAAATTAACCCAACAAAGATGGCGGCGGCCACAGAGCTGGAGTGAGCAGGAGGCTTGGGTTTCCCCTGGTGATGGAGGAAGCCAAGCTTCCCACCCTCTCTGGCTGGCCCTGGCCTCCACTCAATGCTACAAAATTTCAATATAGGAGATAAATAAATCCCAGATACTTGCTTCCAGCTGACCCTGGCCTCCGCTCAAGGAGGCGCTGAAAAAAAAAAAAAAAAAGGAGAGGCTGGGAGTTTGGGTTGCCGGGGGATGTGGCCAGCCTGAAAACAGCCCTCAGCCCCTCACCCAGGCTGGCCAGGCACCACAGTGGGGCCCCCTACCCTGAAGGGGCTGTGGCCAGCCTGCAAACAGCCATCAGCCCCTCACCAAGGTTGGCCACACCCCCATGGCCTGATCCCTGTAAACGGGCAGTTGAACATCCCTCGAGGGGTCCCAGATTGGAGAGGGTGCAGGCTGGGCTGAGAGACACCCCCACCCCCGTGCATGAATTTTATGCACTGGGCCTCTAGTAAGAAAATAATGAGTTTTACAAAAATTTGAACAGTATAACTTTATTTAAAAATCTAATGGAGATGTTATAATGACTCTTTGAAGCAGTAAGAAAGGATAGACAGTATTTAAATTGATGTAAGTAAGATTTTCAAGAAGTGACTTTATTAGAATTATACAACAGAGAGATTGGCTGGAACTTAGTCTAGAAAATAGTTGGAGTATTGAAATAATATTTTAAGGGAATGAAGGAAAAGGCTATAAATATCTTTGAATGCTTACTTTTGAGTATATTTATCTGATCTATGAATGATGAGGTTTCATTTTGAACTTATTCATTCTGATCTGATAAAACATGTTTCATTTAGTTTGTCAGTATCTTGTTACCTACATAATTAATTAAAATACTGCTTTGTAAATTTGAATTGTTTTAGAAAGTTTTAGAATTCTTCCTTATAATAAAATTCATTGGTTGCTGTTTTATTTGTTTTTTATTGCTGTTTTTTAGTTCTGAAAAAAACTAAAATAACAATAGTAAAATAATAATAATAATAATAATAATAATAATAATAATAAAGTGCCAGCATATCTCAGAGTAAATTGGAAAGAATGAAAGACAACTGAATGCCATGCTTTTGTTAGTCTTTTGTATGAAATGAAAATTTATCACATTGATCCTTGTAATCTTGAAAGATTAAATGTTACTTTGGTATGTTCAATACAACTTTTAATAAAATAAGTCTTATTTTAATATTATGGTTAAGATATTTGGATCTGGTTCTAGAAAAACAGCATGATATTCAACTTGCATGATTCTCTTTAAGGCTTATAATACTCCTATTTTAAAAGGAGGCTAAAATTACAGAAAAGGTAGTGATATTTGTTATTGTTCTAACTTTGCAATTATTCAATAAGATTTATTCCCTTATTTTAAACAGAAGTATTAAAAAAAACAAATAAATTATACATTTTATATTTTTTAATGGGACATTTTTTATGAATAACTTAAACATATTCTTTATCCTAACTTGGAAGGTGTTTATCAGGTAAGATGGGAATTTTTTTATCAGGAGCCATAACAGTTGAAAGGCCCTTGAAATAAATTCATGGTAGCTATAGATTATTACAGTCTAGATGAACATATATACCCAATGTTGGACATAAGTTCTTGCCTTTTCTGGAGAGGCTTAGATTATAAATATTTCTCTAGAAGCACAAGAGTGTGGAGTGTAAGTATTGGAAGTGTTCATGGATAGTGCTAGTTTAACGTGAAGACTGTTTTGTCTTCTGCTTATAAAACAGAGTCTTAAGAATTGAAATTTAATGAAACATAAAGGGGCTAGGTCAATTATAACCTTTGACCTTACAAAAGGTTAAATCCAAACAAGCAAGTAACAGTAGTACATATTTAATGATTGAGCTTCTCAGTATGCAAAGTGTCATGCAAGGGACTGAGTACAGCCACAGATGCATGGACCATTCTGCCTGAGCTTAGAAAGCTTTAAAATTGTTGAGGGAGACAATTTCTATACTCATAAAGCATCAAACCTAAAATAGTGCACTTCACAAGATGCTATTAAAAGGAATATAAAAATAGTTTTGCATATAAGTGATCTTAAAAATGTAAAACACAAGAGCATCTTCTGAAATAAAAGGGTTATTAAATAATTTTAAACACAGGGTTTACACTTTAGTAAATTATTCTCTTTTTTGTGGACTAAAACAAAGCTGTCCTCTAGATTTTTAACACTCTCCATCATTTCTTAATGCTGTACTTCATCATCATCAGTTTGTTTTCCTTTCAATTACTAAGGCTTGCCTGGTTTTCAAGTCCCAAAAGGAAAAATGAGTAGCTGATTATGCTATTTGGAACACGTCAACAGAGACAAGGTAACTAATGACATGAAATAGTTAATTAATAGTGTCCTCTGATATGCCTTACTATTCCAAAAGTGTTGTTTTTTGCATTTCACTTATTAGGTTATTTCTAACTATGTGATTTTATTCATTTATAAAATAATTTGAGAAAGCTTGTGCTTGAAATCTATTTAATCAGACATGAAGAAAAGAAAAAAATACCAATGCAAGAAAAGCTATGATTAAGCACAGAAAAAAATAATGAGCACAATCAAGAAAAGAGAATTTTTAAAATCTATCATATCCTGGTATCTTTTCAAAAACCTATCATACTCTGCAAAAATTGTATCAGAAACTCCTTCAATTATATCCAGAACTATGGGAAGACTTAGGATATGAATCCTGGAATAAAATAAAATGAGGAAGAATTGTAGAGATCAATTTTATGTCTCTCTTCCATCTCTTATATACAAGAGACAAATTATCTTTGTTATACAAGATATTTTAAATGATCTTCTAAGAAATCATTTTAATCTCTCTCTCTTTCTCTCTCTGCATCCAGCACTATAACATGTGGTATTTTATGTTGTGCAGTTCAAACACCCCCCAACAATGTAGGGAGAAGGATAATATAATAGCATTTTATTGGACAAGCACACGGTGGTTTTAATGCTTTCTTTTGCTGGCTTTCACTGAGCACTACATTCTGCTGCAAAAGATTTACCAAGAGGGCTGCTCTTTGGAGAAACAGGTCTTATCAAGGTACATTGAAAAGTTCTTTTAAAAATCTTATTTCACCGATAATAATAAGTATAGATCGAGTGTTATGCCAACAATAGATCTGTTCTCTGTTTATTTTGTTTTTTCATTGCAGTCAACTCTTTAATTCTGTGATTTCTATGTCTAAAATCAGAGAGATAACACTGCAAAAATATCAATTATCTTTTGCATTTAGCATGAATTTAAAAGGAGTCACAATCAGTCTCTTTAGAGTAATACGTAATTTTAGACTAAAATAATTTTACTCGCCTTGCTTATTTATCTGTTTAAATGTTTTGGAACACAACTTTAAAATCCATTAACACTTTAAATGTTTATTTCAAAAGTAAAAATAGTGTTCTATTAATCATAAGGATTTGTTTTACTTTGGCTTTGCATTCCAGCAATGTGTGAACCATTCTGCCTGAGCTGTGTGATCTTGGACAATTTTCCAAAATATCTGTGGCTCACCTCTGTGAGTGAAAAAAAATGAACCTAATAATAATGATAATAATAATAATAATAATAATAATATCTCTATATTTTAAACATTAATATGTCTACATATTTTTCCTATTGCTAGGTAACAGATTACAACACATTTAGCAGTTTAAACAGTACAAGTTTATGATCACACAGTTTCCATAGGTCAGGAGTTCAGGCATGCCTTAGCTAGGTATCTGCTCTTAAACCCTGACAGGAGTAGGGTTTCATCTGAGGCTCAAGATCCTCTTCCAAGCCCATATGCTTATTAGTAGAATCCCGTCCTTACAGCTGTATATCTCATGGTGGCTTGTTTCTTTACAATCAGCAAGAGATTCAGATTTCTGTCTCTGATCTCTAGACCCCCTTTTAAAGGTTTCACCTGATTAATTAAGGCCCAAGAAGGACAAATTCCCTCTAAAAGTCACCTAATCAGGCACTTAATTATACCTGCAAAATACCATATAATAATGACAATGGCAGTCCATTACTTTTGCCATATTCTATTGGTTCAAAATAAATGAAAGGTTCTACCTACACTAGGGAGGAGGGGTTATAGATAGTCATGGATTATTGGAAGTCATCTTAGAATTCTTTCCACCATAGCTTTTCTGCCACATGGATAAATATCTTTGAACTTTTATTGGTTATTGAATTTGTGACTCTCTTCTGACTCAGCCACCTCCCTCCCCAATTTTTATTTAGGCTTTTGCATGTCTGAGCACATACAATTATATAAGTACAAACACTGTTACAACATGTGTGCCCCATTGTGAACTGTCAGACAAGGCTTAGGTATGTTTGCTTTACATGTGCTTATCATGGAATAAATATTGTACAATAATAAGTAAATTTACAGTGTATTGAATTTTGCCACTTTATTATTAGGTAATTTTAACAATGATTGTAAATTTTTGGTGCTAGTTGCCTGATGTTTTGGGTAAGAAATGAAATCAGTTGTTAAGTATTAATAGTGATTTAACTTAGAGGCAAACATTTGTTTCTGTTCTGTCCTCTCAAGCATTTAGATCACTTTCACAGGAGAGGCTACTACATTTCAATGGGCACTGATAAAAAGAAATACCAGTTAAAAGTACATATCAGAATGAATAAGACTTCTGAAAACTCTGCAATTGAAGCAAGATATAGCAATAGATGCTATGGCTGACATAGCAACAAAAGTCCACAAATCCTATATGGCCCTATGAGGCCATTATATTCTACTTATATTATTCTTATTCATTATAAGGATTAAAATTGTAACCTTATAAACTAAATATATGATCATTAAATTTTGCTTTTATCAATATCATAAGCAATGATTGAGCTAAATATCTAATTATTTTGGGTGAGATTTTGCTTCATTCAAGGTTCTATTGTTTTTAAAAGTTTGAAAACCACAAATGAGTTTGAACATGATAGTATTAAAAAGATGAGATCTATAGATAGTAAGTAAATCTTAGAAAATCTGGGGCTTTATCATATAATAATTAAATCCAATGATTTCTTTGATGGGACTTAGGGAGTTATTTTATAATGGAACATATCCACCCAATCTGATCAAAGGACTACTGACATCACCTCTTCTGGTGGTGGTTCATTGTGCCCAATTAAGACCCTGTGTATGCTCTCCTACAATGATATGTAATAACTTGTTTGGTGTGGCTGAGTAAGCCATATATGTGAATAAATAACCCACAGACCACCACTATCTTACTATGTGCATTTTACCAGACACAACCAGGTCTTTCTACTGTCAGCAATAACGTTAATTAACTGCAGTGTTCATAAGGTTCGTGGTACCATTTTCCAAACACATAGATCCCTTGTTGTGTACCTCCTAAGGGACAAAGATGCCTCTCCTAGAATGGAGCCTGGAAGTCTCCAGGCCTAGGTTTCTCAATGTGTTCTTGCTTTCGAATCACATTGTGGTATAATTGAAGTTAACAAATCACACACAGAGAGTGCAGTTTGATCAGTCTTAACATATGTACATACCACATTCAACAAAATGAACATTCCCATCAGCCTCAAAAGTTTCCCTTTGCCATTTTTTTAATCCCTCTTTCTAAACCCTTTCCCACAGAAACACTAACACACTTTCTTTATTAAGGATTAACATTTCTGGGCATTTATATAAATGATCATACTACATATGCTCTTCTTTTGCTTGGCTTCTTTCAATCAGCTACTTATTTTAAGATGCATCTATATTGTAATAAATATCAGTACTGGATTTATTTTTATTGCTGAGTAGCATTCTACTGAATGGATGTAAAATATATGTTAATCTATTTTGACAACTTAGATTTTTATATTAATATCCATCAATTCACCTAATTATTTTGTAATGGTTGCATAGTACTAAAATGTGTCTTCTAAATATTAAAAGGCACTTAATATAATTAAACTTAGTTTTAGTATTCAGTGAATTATTTTTTTTAACTCCTTTGAAATTAGTTGTTCAAAATATTTGACTCAAGAGACCTTCTGTTTGTTCTCTCACCATAGTCAGCAACCAAGATTTTTGGGGGAAAAAGAAAGAAAATTGAGATAACATTAGAAGCTTTTCAATTTGCCTATATTTTATCAACTTGACTCTGATTTTAGATGATTTTTTGTACTTTTTCTTCCAGCTTCATAAACAACATTCATGGTGCAATCACATAAATTCAAACCCTGGGATGGCCTAAACCGGTTTGGCTCAGTGGATAGAGCGTCGGCCTGTGGACTGAAGGGTCCCAGGTTCGATTCCGGTCAAGGGCATGTACCTTGGTTGCGGGCACATCCCCAGTGGGGAGTGTGCAGGAGGCAGCTGATCGATGTTTCTAACTCTCTATCCCTCTTCCTTCCTCTCTGTAAAAAAATCAATAAAATATATATTTTTTAAAAAATCCTGGGATGAAGGGGGTACAAGGGGGGGGGTGGGAGACAGCTATAATATTATCAACAATAAAAATATATAAAGGACTTAAACATAAGATGGGAAACTATAAAAATACTAGAGGAATCCACAGGCAGCATAATCTCAGACATATGCCGAAGGAATTTCTTCACTAATACTGCTCCTAGGGCAATGAAAACTAAAGAGAAAATAAACAAATGGACTACATCAAAATAAAAAGCTTTTCAACAGCAAAAGAAACCATCAACAAAACAACAAGAAAGCCCACTACATGGGAGAACATATTTGCCAATGTTATCATCCATAAGGGTTTAATCTCCAACATTTGCAGGGAACTCATACAACTTAATAATAGGAAGATAAATGATCCAATCAAAAAATGGGCAACGGACCTAAATAGAAACTTTTTGAAAGAAGACAGAAGGAAGGCCAAGAAACATATGAAAACATGCTCAAAGTCACTAATTATCCAAGAGATGCAAATCAAAATGACAATGCGGTACCATCTCACACCTGTCAGAATGGCTATCATCAACAAATCAACAAATGACAAGTGCTGGTGAAGATGCAGAGAAAAAGGAACCCTCATGTACTGCTGGTGGGAATGCAGACTGGTGCAGCCACTGTGGAGAACAGTATGGCGTTTCCTCAAAAAACTAAAAATGGAACTCCCATTTGACCAGTAATCCCACTTCTAGGACTGTATTCCAAGAAACTAGAAACACCAATCAGAAAGGATATATGCGCCCCTATGTTCATAGCAGCACAATTTACCATAGTTAAGATTTGGAAACAGCCTAAGTGCCCATCATTAGATGAGTGGATTAAAAAACCGTTGTACATCTATACAATGGAATACTATGCTGTGGTAAAAAAGAAGGAATTCCTACCATTTGCAACAGCATGGATGGAATTGGAGAGCATTATGCTAAGTGAAATAAGCCAGTCAGAGAAAGATAAATATCACATGATCTCACTCATTTGTGGATTATAATGAACAACATAAACTGATGAACAAAAACAGATCCAGAGACAGGGAAGCATTGATCAGACTGTCAAACCTCAGAGGGAAGGTAGGGGAGGGTGGGGGTAAGGTGGAGAGATCAACCAAAGGACTTGTATGCATGAATATAAGCCTAACCAATGGACACAGACAACAGGGGGGTGAGGGCATGAGTAGGGGGAGGGGGTGGGAAGGTAATGGGGGGATGAGGACACATATGTAATACCTTAATCAATAAAGAAATTAAAAAAAAAAGTAAGAAACAGGATGACTAAATGTGATGTGGTATCCTGGAACTGAAAAAGGGAATTAGGTAAAAACGAAAGGAATCTGCACAAAGTATGATGTCAGTTAGTGGTAAGGTACCAATATTGGCTTATTTATTGTGAAAGATGTTCATAACAGGAAACTAGGTGTGGGGTTTGTTGAAACTCTGTGTACTAGCTTCACAAATTTCCTATAAATCTAAATCACCTCCAAAATAAAACACTTAAAATATATATATTTAAATAAATAATAAATAAATAAATAAATAAATAAATAAATAAATAACTTTGGCTAGTCATTTTTCCCTTTACTTATTTGTCAACCCCTAAATAATTGTTTTTGATAAATTTTTAATATTTCTATTCTTTTATTATGCCCTCTCTCTCTCTCTCTCTCTCTATCTCTCAAATGCTTTAATATGATGAAGAAGTACTCTGCTCTATGAATAAATTTTCTGAGACTTGTATTTTATTACAAGCAGTCCAACAGACTTGACAATGTTCCACTCCCTTTTTGATAACAAAATGACAGACTAATTAAAAGTACAGAATTAAAAAAAAAAATAGCATCCACTCCTTTGACTGCTTTTTTCTATTGATACAGGAAAGAGGTGGTTTCCCCAGTGCCTTATTCCCACTGCCATTTGGGTGGTTAAGCAATCAACAGTCTTTGTTTTGTATTTTCTGGCAGCCATGCATTCTACAGAGCAATATACTCAGTCTAATCCCTTACACTTTCTCCACGTTTTATAACTAAATAACCTTTTTAAATAAAATATTGCAACAGTCCTGCATTTTGAGGACGTAAGTGCTGTTTTCTAAAAGGTCAATTCAATCTGGGAAATGTTTTCAGTTTAGACAATACATTATAAACTGTAGAAACCTGTGGCAATTTTCAGCACCACTAACAAGGGGAAGTAAATTTCAGTCACTCACAATAAGATGGCAATGTGGTGACATTCGAAGCCTGGACATGGGCTCTCACATTCATTGCAGGTGCCTGACTGCTGTGCAGCGGAGACCTTTTTCCAGCTGCCACTTGAATGTTAGATATAAATATGCGATTTACAGAATGAGTGAGACCCCATTATCTGAGTGGCAATATTCTTTTACAGCAGGCAATGATTAAAATACATCACATTAATAAATCCCTAGGAAACCAACTATCTCACATTTGCTCAACAATTGTATCTTTAAGCAGTCATTATCTTTGAATTACAGGGACCCACTGCCTTTGTTTCATTTTCCAGATCTATGTTCTTGTCCATCAAAAACTATGGCAGTTGTGCCACACAGTAAAGCAGCGAATTTATGAAACATCTCTCTGAAGTGCATGCTTGTTTCAGAATCCTGATTCCTTATCTTTATTCACTTCAAAATATATGGAACTGTCAGCACGAGGGTCAGAAGATTGCAGCACATCCTTTGTTTCCTTGCTAGTGTTTTCATTTAACTTGAAAAATAAGCTGCAGCATCAAGGGAGTGATAAAATAAAGGACATACAGAGTCACAGTGGCATAAGCATGGCAAACACACATCTCCAGTTATGCTGTAGGAAAGACTGTCCTATCAAGTCATAAGAAGAAGTTTACTTC
The DNA here is from genome assembly GCF_027574615.1 of Eptesicus fuscus. NCBI lineage: Eukaryota > Metazoa > Chordata > Mammalia > Chiroptera > Vespertilionidae > Eptesicus > Eptesicus fuscus. The sequence goes on from NC_072480.1 coordinate 24,496,897, forward strand.
AGTAACTCACACACCATCTTTACTAAAACTTCTAGAAAAATAAAATGATACTCAAGAGCTTTAACCTAACAGAAAAGTCCCTCTCCTCTCTGGAATTTCTCGTCCTATTGCCTGGCATTTGACCTTCAGACACCGTGTACATGAGTGTGATTCTCTTGTAGACACACTTAGCATTTTTAAATTACCTGGGCTTAAAAACCGCAAAACTCATAGTGTATCATACCTTGTAAAAAGCAGGAAGTCACTTTATTTTATAAATGAAGGAATTGGCGGTTTTAAACGGAGGAAAACACTTCTTGAAAAGCTGGTGTAAGTGGAGCCTTTTTCCAGTGGAATCAGGGCAGCCATTCGGGAGGAACACCTCAGTAGGTCTTACCCTGGAGCACTCGGGATGTTTGAATTGGGCAAAATAACCTTGGACTGGGCCAGAGCAGCACTGTTCTCCAAACAGCTGTCTGCAAAGCTAACAGGGAAGCAGACCTCCTGACGATTGGGACTGATAATTAAGGCATGTTTTAGAATCAGTAAATAGCCATGTATGTATAACTAAAGAAGAACTTACCTTATTAGCACCAATAGAAATTCCTTTTTTATATGCTTGTAACTATTTCCCTTCCTTTTCTCTTGCAAAGCCCTTGCCTTCACCCAATAATTGGAATACTGTTCCCGTTTCTGCCTGAGTCAGTACAAATAAATGTTTGTTGCCTCACTTTGGCTTCTTATCTTCTGGTTAACAACCTCATGAAAACCAGCAAAAGAAATATACAAATGGGCATCAACAACACATTCTTATTATAGAGGGCTGTGATTTGAAACTACTTACAGATTTAGAGTCCAAATATCCTTTCGCTTCATTCCATCAATTAAGAAAGCATGTCTTTCAAAAAAAATTTTTGCTGTATAAGTTGGAGGAGGAACAAACCTTCCTCTCCCCTCTAGCCCTTTGCACTCGCTTGCTTTTTTCTCAATTCCTTTATTCTAATGCTAACCGTGCCGAGTCACACTCGACATCCGAATGCAAAAGGTTAAGTTCCCCTGGCTGGTCTAATAATCAAATAGATATGAGACAAATTAGCAACCAAATTGGAGACATACACATGTATGGTTGTTAGCATAGGCTTCTGGACATTAACAAAAGAGAAGGGTGCTGGAGCCTTATTGAGTCTGGAAGTTACAGATTCAGAGACCACACAGGAAAACCACATCCTCTGCCAAAGGGGAATTAATCCCTGGGAGATCAGCTTTCTGATCTCCCCTGGGGACACTGGGCCATTCCCAGACATTACCCAGGGAGGGGGAGGGAAAAGTCCTCTGCTAGGCACATGCACAGTAAAAACCAAGAGGGCACAGGGAGGAGGTAAGCACATGTGCAGTAGAAACCAGATGACACAGCACAACTTTGGGGGTGCAGAGTAGGAGTCAAAATGGTAACAAAAGGGGTGGAGTCTAGCCTGAAAAAATATATAAGAAAATAATTAGATTGGACAAGGGCAGAGGGCACTGGAAGGTCCAGGAAAGGGATTGGTTAGGAGGAGGGCCCAGCACAAGTCCAGGAAAACTGAGCAAGTAGGTTGCAGAGCCCAGAAAAGATCCTGCTCCTTACCCCAAACCAAGAAAATCTATGGAGGATTATCAAGCATCTCAAAGCAGCTGCTGCTAGAGCCTGCCTGCCCTGTACATCCCCCATGCTACATTGTTTCCCTTCACCCCAATACATCCTGTCACTAAGCTTAAACTTCTCCCACGTGTGTGCCCTTTGAAATTCCTTTCTCTGGACACCACAAGAAGCTATTTTTACTGGCAACATGGGAACCCTGCATACATGAATCAGAGACCCTACATCAGAGATGGCGAACCTATGACACGTGTGTCAGCACTGACACGCATAGCCATTTCTGATGACACGCGGCCGCTGAGGCGGCCGCATGCTGAGGATGAAACATTTGCTGCTCCTGAGGATGAAACATTTGCGACTAGAGTCTTGGAGTTAGACTCTAACTCCAAGACTCTAGTCGCAAATGTTTCATCCTCCCCTAATAGACACTCTGTGCCAGAGGTCTGTAGGCCAAAACAACAGAAGTCCAGCACAGAGTGTCTAGTTCTGGGACTTACGGTTAAGCCAGGATCTTTGCCCTCACTTCCGCCGGCAGAGCAGGGAGCAGCGGAACGCAGCGGGGGACGCATCTCTGGGGGCCCTGCCATTACCAGTAACCAAATAACAGTTAACCACAGCAACCATTATCTACTGTTCTGGGGTGTCATGGATTTCTAATCCAAAATTAATGAGATACGTGACGGGGAGGCTGGGAGAGGCGAGGGTTTGTGGCGTGCTATGGGTGCCATTTCCCGCCATTAGAAATAGCGGCAGCCATTTTAATTCACATAAGGAACACCATCTTGCTCCATAGTGCAGACTCCATTTCACCACTATTACTGTTGTGCATCCTTATTAACCCCTATTTCTGCTTATTAACCCTGCCCTTTCCTAAAAGACAGTTATATGCACCATTTTGTGGTTAGTTAGGCTAGTTAACTCCTAATTGCCTGCAGGCCTAACAAGCTATCTATAATTCTATCTTCTGTCACTGCCCCCCTGATGGAGAACCCAAAAAAAACAAAAAAAAAAACTAAGGTTAAGTAAAGGAAGTGGTAGTAGCAGTGGCCGACCCTTTCAAGAGACATGGACCGAGATGTATGGCTTTATAGAAAAAAAATGTTAGATCATTTTGCGTTCTATGTACTGAAATGGTAGTAAGCAGAATGTGGAATATAAATAGACATTTTAAAACTAATCATTCCCAGCTCTTGGAAAAAAGTGAGGATGAAAGGAAGGAATACATTTCCAGGCAGCTACACCTTTATAAGAGCCAATCTAATTCCATCCTTAAATTTATGAAAGGCTCTACAAATTTAACATCTGCAAGTTTGAGCATTGCTCACTCTATAGCTCAGCATGGAAAAGCGCTCAGTGAGGGAGAATTTATTAAAGAAACTCTCCTAAGATGTGCACCAGTTCTATTTCATGATATGCAGAATAAAGATGCAATTATTAAGAGAATATCTGAGTTACCACTCAGTAGAAATATCATAAAAGACTGAATAATGAGACTGAACACAAACGTACAACATCAATTAAAGAGAGACATAAGGAAGTGTAAATATTTTTCGATCTCTCTTGATGAAACTACTGATGTCACATCACATGCTCAGTTGGCCATTATTGGTCAATATTCTGATGGTCTCACAATCAGAGAAGAGTTGATAAAGTTAGTATCAGTGTCAACAAGTAAATCAGGAAGTGAAATATGTAAGGTTGTTATACAAACATTTCGTGACCTAAGCATTGATATCTCTAAAGTTGTGTCAGTGAGGACAGATGGGACACCAAATATGGTGGGGAAAAAAGTCGGATTTGTCAAATTGTTTACAGAAGCTATTGGGCATCCAATTGTGCCTTTTCATTATATTATCCATCAGGAGGCTTTATGTGCCAAGGCAGGATTCACCGACTTAAACGACTTAATGTCAGTTATTACAAAAATAGTTAATTTAATAGCTGCTCGCCCCCTTCACAAGCAAGAATTTTCAGTACTTTTGCTGGAGGTTGATTCCACCTACAGTGGACTACTGATGTACAATAATGTAAGATGGCTGAGCCAAGGCAAAGTTCTTGAGCGCTTTGTGGAGTGCTTTGAAGAAATTAAGGTATTTCTTAACGATAAGGATCTGGGAAACTTTCCTCAGCTTAATGATGATAAGTGGGTCAACACCCTGATGTTTTTTACAGATCTCTCTGTTCATATTAATGAACTGAACTTAAAGTTACAAGGTTTTGGCAAAAGTATTGACGTTATGTTTGGATACATAAAAGCTTTTGAAAGTAAAGTTAACATTTTCAAGTGAGATGTAGAAACTAAAACTTATAAGTATTTTCCTCAAGTAACAAAATATTTTGAGAAGGCCAGTGCAGCTGTACAAAATGAAATGGAACTCTTGCATATGAAGTACCAGCATGTTTTAGACTCGTTACTTGACCAGTTTAGTGATAGATTTAGTCAATTTAGAAGTCTAGAACAGACCATGAAAATAATTAAGTATCCTGATGTAGTAGTCTACAGTAGTTTGGAATTAAATGGTTTCCAATGGATGCAAATTGATGATTTGGAGATGCAACTTGCAGAATTTCAAGACAGTATCTGGGCTCAGGTGTTTGTCGACTTGAGGTCAAAGCTTGAGAATCTGGAAAGGTGCCTCTTGGAGAATCAAGAGGAGTGCCACTACGAACAGGAAATTTGGAGTGCCTGGAACCAACTACCAGACACTTTTAGCACCCTGAAAAATATAGCAATGGCTTTACTCACAATTTTTCCCTCTACATACTTTTGTGAGGCCATATTCTCAGTGTTAAATAATATCAAAACCAACAAAAGAAACAGATTGATAGAAGAAGTTAGTAGCGCTTGCTTGGGCCTGAAGTGTACAAAATACCAACCTTCAATTGAAGATTTAGCCAATGAAATTCAGCAACAAAAAAGCCACTAATAGGCAGGTTAGTTAAAGAATTTCCCCTCCCCCTCACTTATCTTAGTTCACGGTACCCCACACAAGCTAAATAATATCAAGACCAACAAAAGAAACCGACTGACGGATGAACAAAGAAGTCACTAAGCAGGTAAGTTAAATATTTAGTTTTTGGTTTATTAAATATAATTACATATAACAATTATACATTTATGTTATTTAAACTATAAATATTGTGAAATAATGTTTTTTTCCTCAAAGTGACACACTACCCGAGTTATGCTCAGTTTTTTGGCGAAGTATGACACACCAAGCTCAAAAGGTTGCCCACCACTGCCCTACATGAAGGAGAGGTTCAGAGACAGAAAGTGTGGTTGAGGTATATAAGACATCCTGAGCTAGGGATGAGTTAATGCACCTTAGGGGCTTGAAAGCATTATGTAGGATGATAAGAATAGCCATTTAGTAATAGAAGTTGTCCCTGCCCTATGTATAGGTCAAAAGAAGATAACTGATACTATCTCATCATGATCAAGGTCACTCATTCAAGTTTTTCTGGTTAGTTAAATGGAGGAGCAGATGTTTCTTTTCTGTCTGCAAATAACATTGCCTTTAGCTCAAAGTAATCAGAATACCATTGAGGCACATCCTGGGATGGCTTGTTCTGAACCCCACACAAGCTATTATATATTAGCTAGAGGCCTGATGCACAAAGATTCGTGCAAGAATAGGCCTTCCTTCTCCTGGCTGCCGGCACTGGCTTCCCTTTGGTAGGCAGGACCCAGGCTGCTTCGCTCCTGCCACTACCGCCACCCACCAGGGGCGTGCTCCGAGCTGCGCTGCTCCTCCTGAGCCAGTCCTGATGCAGCCTCCTCCTGAGCCGGTTGTGACGCCTTAAGGCGTCCTGGCTAATTTGCATATTACCTCTTTATATATAGAGAGAGATTATATAGCAAATAACCAGAGATGATGGAAAAATAAACTCTACATTTCTATTATTAGTTTCTATAAATATTTTTTGGGGAAGGTTAGGGGTATGGGGAAGGGAAAATACTTTCCTGGTACCCTTCTAAGTTCTTGACTGAGACTACTCCCCGCGCCCCCCAAAAAGTGACAGATTAACAGGAGAAGAATAATCAGAACTTTAATAACATGTATCCTCCTTATATCTGGGAGAGACCCAGGAAAACTTAAAAACTCACCAAAAAGACCCCAGCTACTACCTTAAATACCATCTCCAGCTAAAGAAAAAAGAAGCCACTTTGGATGGAAAGCTGCCCAGTTGTAGGCGGCTGCCAGGAAGAGCACAGGAAGCAAAGGTAAGGTTGTAACGCAGGTTAAAGTTATTGCCTTCCCTGTTGACAACTTTCTAAAGATTTAGGGTCATCCTCTTATTGGTACAGAGAGGGAGACACCGTTACAAATAAACATTTTCATTTAAAATTTTCATTTTACTTGTAAAAGGGTAACTTCCACTTAGGTTCCAAACCTCTCCTGTTTCTGCTATTTTTTAAAAATAATCAGCTCAAAATAATCCTTATGCCAAAAAGACATATTTTAGGGTGGCATATTCTGCTCCCTTTCAGGAAATATTTGTTGTTGTTTTTGTTATTTGATTTTTAAAATATTGCTTTCATTATCTTCATTTTATAAGTGTTGAATTATGGCTTCTTATGTTTCATTCCAAATATAAATCTTTATAATATCATTGCCAATTTTTTATTCATCTCCACAATTTTATAATGATGTCGGCATTGAACAGTCACCAAGGATTCCCATAACAAAAGTAAATGCACTAAATATCCTTCACCCTCCTCTAATAATTTATCACCATTTCCCTAGGACCAAGGAGAATTATTTAATATTCTTGCATCCCTGGTTTGTTTAGAGCAGGGATGGGGAACAGCCCGGGGCCTGCATAAGGCCCATGAAATATTTGGTCTAGCCCTGCCAAGGCATTAGGAGTGAGATAATTAAACGTTTGACCAAATATAGCAGACTAATTTTTAAGTTGACAATTTTGTATGGCCTGCAAATGATGTTATAAACATCCACATGGCAGAGAAAAGTTCCCTACCCCTGGTTTAGAGCCTTGTTCACAAGAAAATTATCTGGGTTCAGCACTGCTCCTTTCCAAAACCAATGAAATATAGGAGGATTATCAAGCATCTCAAAGCAGTTGCTGCTAGAGCCTGCCTGCCCTGTACATCCCCCGCGGTACATTATTTCCCTTCACCCCGTGTCTTTGGGAAGCCATGTTAGGCATTCAGTATACTTAGAAGTGAGTATAATGTTTACAGAGTACAAATACGAAATGACATGAGCCTATTTGTTCTCCATATTTAGATCTAAGTGAACTATTTATTGTATCTTATGGGACATTTAGGTCCAAGCTTCACTGGTAACATTTTCTGAGCAACATACAATAAGTTTAGGGGCAGCTATCACTGCTCCTAATTAATCATTACCTCTTGCTCCATATTTCATGCATCAGCAATATTACTTTCCACAGCTTAGTCCTTCTATGTATTATTTCTAGTTTGCTGTGGTCTGAATATTTGTACCACCACTCAGCCCTACAAAGTCATATTGTTAAGCCCCAATGCCCAAGGTGATAGTATTAAGAGGAGAGCTTTCGGGGGGTGATTAGGTCATGAGTGTGGGGTGCTTATGAATGGTAGTCATGGCCAAGAAAAGTCCCTTGCCTTTTCTGCAATGTGAGAATGAAAAGAGAAGTCTGCAACCAGAAGAGGGGCTTCACTCAACCCTGTCAGCACCCTGATTCTGGACTTCCAGCCTCCAGGACTGTGAGGAATAAGTCTTTGTTGTTGATGAGCTACACAGTCTGTGCTATTGTGTTGTAGCTATCCTAACTAAGACACAGCTGGAAAACTGACTAGGCTTTTAAGAGATTCAGAGAAAACTAATGACCCTTATTTCCCCTTTACCATATTGTGTCGTCTATGGCCCCCAACTTTCACAATCTCAAAAAGCAGTGTCACCCTTTGCCCATCAGATAATCTTTATTCTGCTCTTCTTTTCATATCTCATGTCCAGTGCAACACTAAGTTCTTTAGAATTTACTTCCAAAGTATATCTTAAAATTTATTCTTATTGCTGCTCGGTTCAAGATGCCACCATCTGTCTTCCAAGTGTCTGCACTAGTTCCCTGACTGGTGCCCGTTCTTGCCACTTCTAGTCCATCTGCTCTTCCTATAGATTACATTCTATCATGCCACTCTCCAGGTGAAAACTTTCCAGCAGATCTTTATTATATTTAATATCAAATAAAAATATTTATGATGTCAAGCTTCTCCCTTTCTTTTTTCCCCTATTTTCTCATTTATTATACTCTGTCATCCTGACTTTTCTGTGCTTAAACACAGGGAGTCTTTTTTGACTTTCAGGATATTTATAATTGCTATTATTTATTTATTTATTTATTTATTTTGTTTTAATCTTCGCATTGATTTTATTTTATTATTTATTTATTTATTTATTTATTTAAATATATTTTATTGATTGTCTTACAGAGAGGAAGAGAGAGGGATAGAGAGTTAGAAACATCTGATGAGAGAGAAACATCGATCAGCTGCCTCTTGCACACCCCCCACTGGGGATGTGCCCGCAACCAAGGTACATGCCCTTGACCGGAATCGAACCTGGGACCCTTGAGTCTGCAGGCCGACGCTCTATCCACTGAGCCAAACCGGTTTCGGCTATAATTGCTATTTTTAAGCAGTTACTCAATTTACACTTTCTCCCATTATATTTTATCTTCTTATGAGAACATATTTGTACTTATTATTATTAACATTGTCTTATTAGATTATTAAAGAGGTATGTGAATTCCTTGACTCAGCAATTCAGTCTGTTTTATCTACATTGCTTATGCAATACTTAAAAGATGTTGAATAAATATTTGTTTACTGAATTATTAACTCACAAAATTCATCCTGGGGCCATTTGGAAAAGAAAACATTGTCTTTCAAAGTATTCTACATGTTCCACTTCAGGAGACTAATAGATACAGAGGAAAACATATTGAACTGAGAAATTTACTATAGTGACACAGTTGCAATTATATCACTACAGCAAAACTAGAGGGACTAAAAATGTTAAGTTGTTAATTCCATTTTCAAAATATTATTAGTGCTTTGCCAGAATGCACTTGATTTTTTAAAATAATAAGCACAGTAAACTATTTTGTTAAATAGAAAATAAAAGTTTTCTTAGGCATAAGTTAAATTGAGCAGACAAAGGAAAGGCATCTTTATGTCTTCCATCCGAGCTGAAGAATGTACCAACACTCATAACTTCTATATCGTCTTTCTTTTTAATTGTTAATATTATCAATAACATGATTAAATAGAATCTTATCAATATTATATAACCCTAATTTATTTAAAACTTGCTCATTTAAAAAAAAAATATTATGCCTGCGGACTGAAAGGTCCCAGGTTCAATTCCGGTCAAGGGCATGTACCTTGGTTGCGGACACATCCCCAGTAGGGGGTGTGCAGGAGGCAGCTGATCGATGTTTCTCTCTCATCGATGTTTCTGGCTCTCTGTCCCTCTCCCTTCCTCTCTGTAAAAAATCAATAAAATATATATTAAAAACAAACAAACAAATGAAAAAAAATATTACTACTGAAGGAATTATTTCCAGATGAAAAATAGCCTGGAAGTGGTGGGTGCAGAGTGGAGGGGATCAATGAGAAAAAAAAAAAGGGGGAGGGGGATCTGTACCACTTTCAGCAATAGATAAACTTTAAAAAATATTGAAAATGCAAATTTCAAACTTTTCAAGGAAAATATGTGATCAATTTTTAGTGTGCCAGATTGTCCAACAAGATGCTGGAAAACTAGAAATAGGACATTAATGGTGATTACAAGAAGAAAAGGGGTGTGGGGAGAGGTAGAAGAGGGAAAAGGGGAGATAAGTGGTGAAGAAAGGAGATTTGATATGTGGTGGTGAACACACAATACAATATACAGAATATGAATTATGTAATTGTACACTTGAAACCTATATAATTATATTAACCAACATTACCCCCATTAAATTCAATAAAAAGAGGGGAAAAAGAAAAATCGCCCATCTTTCTAATAATGTCATTATGGATCTCCCTTTTGAAATATTTTTATTATTATTGTCTGTCTTCATAAAATTGTTGCTGTGGATCTAAAGCAATTATGCTATTCTGAGGTTTTTAATATATATGATGTGTAATTCTCTTAGAATATATTGTCCATATTTATAACATTGTACATGTAGTAGGCTATATAAATAATGTTTATATAAATATTGCTACATAGAATAACTAAACTGAAAACACATTAATCTCTATACTGAAATGAAGCAAATATTTTTTAAACTTAAATAAAATGAAATTTAAAGAGAAAATTACAGCCAGGTGAATTTAACATGCTAAACATTTCAGTTTAAAAATATCTCGATTGAGCCTAAATAAGTTTTAGTAGATCCCATATTAAACAAAATTCTATAATCTTTATGTCAGTGCTTCTTGGTAATTTGTTCATCTTAAGAAGTGACATATTTTAATAATAGCTATGAAATTGTCCCCATTAAATAAATCATTAAATTCATGGTACCTTTGTGGTTAAAAATAGTTTGTGCTATATAACACATTATTATTTAGTAGCCATACAAGAAGTATTAACCATAAGCTACCTTGTTTTCCATATTATTTATCTTGTTTTTTTTATAACCCACCAAATCTAAATCTTTCTCTATAAAGTAATTTGCAAAATAAAAAAGTCCTTAAAGTAGTTCAAAAATGCTGACACAGCCCAGCTGGTGTGGCTCAGTTGGTTGAATGTCATCCTGTGCACCAAGAGGTCACTGGTTCGATTCCCTGTCAAGACACATGCACGAATTGCAGGCTCCATCCCAGGAAGGGGGTGTGCAGAAGGCAGACGATAGATGTTTCTCTCTCATTAATGTTTCTACATCTCTCTTCCTCTCCCTTACTCTCTCTCTAAAATCACTAAAAACATATTTTAGCTCAGCCTGCATGGCTCAGTGGTTGAGCCTCAACCTGTGAACCTGGAAGTCACAGTGCGATTCCCTGTCAGGGCACATGCCTGGGTTGTAGGCTTAACCCCTAGTATGGGGCGTACAGGAGGCAGCTGATCAATGATTCTCTCTCATCATTGATGTTTCTATCTCTCTCTCCCCCCCGCTTCATCTCTCTGAAATCAATAAAAAAAATATTATATATATATATATATATATATATATAAATGCTAGCACAAACTACGAGAGTGGATTTTGAGGCCATGGTAAGCCAGTAGACATGACCATAACAGTCGTGTACGTCTTAAGCACTCTGCTATGCATCAGCATCCAAAATCTCACCATCTGTCTTCTTCAGATGCAAAATTCTGATGGCACAGGTAAACTATGATTTAATTTCAGTGCATCCTGGGAGATCATTTGATGCCTTTTAGCTTCTTTTGATGTAGTGTCAAAAAGGTAGAAATGAAGGGTAGGAGAACTGGTAGAAAGCTAATTCCTTTGTATTCTTTTCAGAAAAAATTAGGTCTGCTTGTAATCATTAGAAATTTTTCTCAAATTGTTGCTGCCATGAAGTTATTGACATCTATTTTAACATCTCTGACATTTTTTCTTATTTGAAATTCAATTCTATTTTTTAACTTTTTATAGTATGTGCATATTTAAAATTACTATATTCACCTCAAATTTATATCTAAATAACGCTGATCATATTCTCTTCATATCAATGTTCCTTCCGAACATGTCAATTTAATTCCAAAAGTGCTAAAACTAATATCTAATACATAGTTGACTCACTGAAATGAATGTATCAGTGTTGAAGTCTCTATAATTTCTAGATCTACAGAGCTCTCTTAAAATGACATTCTCATTTAATAATATACTAGAGGCCCGGTGCATGAAATTCGTGCACGGAGGGGGGTTGTCCCTCAGCCCAGCCTGTACCCTCTCCAATATGGGACCCCTTGAGGGCAGTCGGACATTCCGCTCCCAATCTAGGACTACTGGCTCCCAACTGCTTGCCTGCCTGCCTTCCTGATTGCCCCTAACCGCTTCTGCCTGCCGGCCTGGTCACCCCCTAACCACTCTGCTGCCAGCCTGTTTGCCCCCAACTTCCCTCCTCTGCCGGCCTGGTCACCCCTAACTGCCCTCTCCTGCAGGGTTGATCACCTCCAACTGCCCTCCCTTGCAGGCCTGGTCCCTCTCAACTTCCCTCCCTTGCAGGCCTGGTCCTTCTCAACTGCCTTCCCTTGCAGGCCGGGTGCCTCCCAACTGCCCTCTCCATCTTGTGGTGGCCATCTTGTGTCCACATGGGGGCAGGATCTTTGACCACATGGGGGCAGCTATATTGTGTGTTGCAGTGATGATCAATCTGCATATTACTCTTTTATTAGATAGGCTAGAGGCCTGGTACAGGGGAGGGGGCCAGCTGGTTTTCCCTGAAGGGTGTCCCAGATCAGGTGGGGGTTCCCTTGGGGTGTGGGGTGACCTGAGCGAGGGGCCTGTGGTGGTTTGCAGGCCGGCCACGCCCCCTGGCGACCCAAGCAGAGACCCTGGTATCTGGAATTTATTTTCCTTCTACAATTGAAACTTTGTAGCCTGGAGCAGAGCCAAGCCTGGGGCTCCCTCCGAGGCTGGCAGCCATTTGTGTTGGGGTTATAATTGAAACTTTGTTGCCTTAAGCAGGTGGTCCCGGCCAGGGTGTGCGGAAAGCTTTGTTTCCCCTGTTGCCGGCGGCAACCGTGGCCTTCTCTCTCAAGCTCCATTCTGCCGCCATTCTGTTTGAATTTGTTTACCTTCTATAATTGAAACTTTGTAGCTTGAGTGGAGGCTTAGGCCTGGTGAGGGCAGGCGGAAAGCTTGGCTTCCTCTGTTACCTAAGAAACCTTGCTCTCTGTGGCTGTAGCCATCTTGGTTTGGATTAATTTGCATACTCACTCTAATTGGATGGTGGGCGTGGCTTGTGGGTGTGTCGGAGGTATGGTCAATTTGTATATTTGTCTATTATTAGATAGGATTGAAAACTGGAGACCTGGTCCACGAAATTCATGCACTGGGGGGGGGGGGGGAATGGAGGTGTCCCTCAGCCCAGCCTATACCCTCTCCAATCTAGGACCCCTTGGGGGATGTCTGCCTGCTGGTTTAGGCCTGATCACCCCCAACTGCCCTTCCTTGCTGGCCCAGTTGCCCTCACCTCCCCTCCCCTGCCAGGCTGGTCACTTCTAACTGCCTTTCCCTGCCAGTCTGGTCACCCCTAACTGCCCTCCCCTGTAGGCCTGGTCCCACCCAACTGCCTTCCTCTGCTGGCCTGATCACCCACAACTGCACTCCCCTGCCGGCCATCTTGTGGTGGCCATCTTGTGATGACATGAAGGCGGCCATCTTATGCAAGGTTATGATGGTCAATTTGCATATTACCTCTTTATTATATAGGATAACTTATTACTGGAGAATTATTCTTCTTAGTATGTCATGTTTATCTGATCATTCTATAAGATCCTTTGGCAGCTCTGTTTCTTTATTATCCAAAATCTGCATATTTTTGTTTGGATTTTAAGATATTTACTCTGATCTCAAGCTACCTGGAAAATCTGGTTTTTCATTGTTCTCCATTATGAATTATAGGATCTACTATTTAAAATAATGTTTTCAGTATGCTTGAATATTCTGTATCAATTCCACATTCAGTTCTTGTTCATGGTTATATTAATTGAGGTATAGGTTTCACTGCAGTGATAGAGACCCAGAATATATAAAATACGGAAGTTTACTTCTTTCTCTTAGTTGGTTGATTTAGTAGCTTTGTGGACTAAGGCATTTCACCACCATATCTGTGTTCCTGCCAATGTATAAAGGAGAAGGGACAGTGGAGATCATGTACTTTCTCTTTACTGGCAGAACCCAGCAACCACACATATCACTTTGCTCGTTTGTCATTGGCCAAAGCATAGTAAGATTATAAATGTATATGTGACTGTTTTTTATAAACTTCCAAGTAAATTTCTAGTTTTTAGTCTCACCCCCTTTTATTTAATCTCTCCATAGTTCTGTGGTTCCAAAAAGACTGATTAATATTGAAATTTCTATTCCAACTTATACCCCAAGTTCTGAGTGTACACTTTCCCTCTGCTAGTTATCACTTACTCGTAACTAGCAACTTTACTTAGCTTCCAATATTTTGTAGGTATCTTAAAATTTCTCCTTTCTCATTCTTATAATTCTGGAACATTTAAAGTCTTTTAAATATATATATATATATATATATATATATATATATATATATATATATTATTTTGTGGTAATTTGTGAAGGGAAAACTATTCAGAGCAACTCGATTGATTATTGGTCATATAAGAAACCAGATATCAAGCTGTATTACAATGGCACTGTTCTCAAAACTGCCTGATACTGGCACAAGAATAGAGAACCCAGAAATTGACCCAAACCACTATGCTCAATTAATATTAGACAAAGGAGGCAAGAACATGCAATGGAGTTAAATTTTCTTTAATAAATGGTGTAGGGAAAATTGGACAGATACATGCAAAAAAAAATGAAACTAGATCACCAACTTACACCATACACAAAAATAAACTCAAAATGGATAAAGGACCTAAACAGAAGACAGGAAACCATAAAAATATTAGAGGAATCCACAGGCAGCAAAATCTCAGATATGCCAAAGCAATATCTTCACCAATAAAGCTCCTAGGGAAATGGAAATTGAAGAGAAAATAAACAAATGGGACTACATCAAAATAAAAAGCTTCTGTACAGCAAAAGAAACCATCAACAAAACAAGAAAGCCCACTGCATGGGAGAACATATTTTCCAATGTTATCACCGATAAGGGTTTAATCTCCAACATTTATAGGGAACTCATACAACTTAACAAAAGGAAGATAAACAACTCAATCAAAAAATGGGCAACAGACATAAATATATACTTTTCGAAAGAAGACAGAAGGAAGGCCAAGAAACATATGAAAACATGCTCAAAGTCACTAATCATCTGAGAGATGCAAATCAAAACGACAATGTGGTACCATCTCACACCTGTCAGAATGGCTATCATCAACAAATCAACAAATGACAAGTGCTGGCGAGGATGCAGAGAAAAAGGAATCTTTGTGCACTGTTGGTGGAATGCAGACTGGTGCAGCCACTGTGGAGAACAGTATGGCGTTTCCTCAAAAAACTAAAAACGGAACTCCCATTTGATCCAGTGGTTCCACTTCTAGGACTGTATTCCAAGAAACTAGAAACACCAATCAGAAAGGATATATGCACCCCTATGTTCATAGCAGCACAATTTACCATAGCTAAGATTTGGAAACAGCCTAAGGGCCCATCATTAGATGAGTGGATTAAAAAACCGTTGTACATCTATACAATGGAATACTACGCTGTGGTAAAAAAGAAGGAATTCCTACCATTTGCAACAGCATGGGTGGAATTGGAGAGCATTATGCTAAGTGAAATAAGTCAGTCAGAGAAAGATAAATATCACATGATCTCACTCATTTGTGGAATATAATGAACAACATAAACTGATGAACAAAAACATATCCAGAGTCAGAGAAGCATTGATCAGACTGTCAAACCTCATAGGGAAGGTGGGGGTAAAGGAGAGAGATCAACCAAAGGACTTGTATGCATGCATATAAGCTTAAAAAATGGACACAGACAACAGGGGCGGTGAGGGTATGAGTGGGGGAGTGTGCGAGGCAATGTGGCTATAAGGACACATATGTAATTCCTTAATCAATAAAGAAAAATAAAATAAAATAAAATAATTACTGCCAAGAGAAAAAAATTTAACAAATGGACACAGACAACAGGGGGGGGGGGCGGGGGGGAGGGGGGAGGGTATGAGTGGGGGAGTGTGGGAGGCAATGTGGCTATAAGGACACATATGTAATACCTTAATCAATAAAGAAAAATAAAATAATGACTGCCAAGAGAAAAAAAAAAGAAACCAATTATTCAAATATTTATTCAATCACAGAGCAGTCACTACAGGTAAACTACAATGATAGGTGCTTATAGTACTCACAGTAAACATAATTCCTGTACACCACAAACTCACTATTTTATCCACTAGTATTTAACAGAGCTCGTTTTTCCCTAAGGAAATGCTACATATTTATAATGGGTACCTTGGGACAATCTCAGAGGTCAAGTGATTTGTATATAAGAAATTTACATCCAGTACAATTTTTCTTACAAGTTTTAAATTTTTAAATACAGAAAGATCCTGCCATTCAGAGAATATATTTTTTCTTTATAGAGGCATCTTAGGCAATAGAGTGTAAGGGCTATCAAAACACTAACACAAAACTGGACATAAACAGAAAAAAAACAACATTAATTGAATATGCATGTTTTTCATGTGTTTCTAGATTTCCAGTCATAAGTACTCTGAGTGATTAGTGTAAAAAACAACAACAACATAATAAAACCCCAGCAACAACAAATTAAAAAGAGGAGGAATGAGAAACATAAAGATGGAGGCTAAATGTGCATTGATTTCCTATACCCCGCTGCTTCTCTGTAGCCATGTGAGCCAATTCAATGTTACCTTTACCAAATATGTTCTTCATTCACTTCTTTAAAAAAATTCATTTTTAGATGTTGCCTTTAAAGAAAAAAAAATATTTCAGAAGTGTAAGGTCATCTTTCAAATTGAATGATTTTGCAGTCCCAGTGGAAAACAATTCTTACAGAGAGGCCATTTTAAACAAGTGAATGGGAAGGACATACTTTCAATTGCATTTCAGAATGACATTGTTTTTGACCTCTGAGTGAATTTCTTAAGCATTTAACACTTATGAAAAGACATCAAATTGGTTTGTGATTGACAATATAAAAGGGATTAACTGTACTTTAGCCCCTTGGAGTCTGACTCACAGGAAGCTAATCAACCAAAAAAAAAAAAAAAAAAGAGTGGGAGTTCATAAATGCATGAATGTACTCAGACTGATAAAAGGGAAGAGAATCTTTGTTAAGTTTTGTGCTGCCCCCTGAAAACCAGGATAAATGACAACTATGCTTTTACTAAGGTAATCCTAAAATTTTATAAGATTTTGGAAGTTTCTAATCTTAAAAATTTGCATTTGAAACTTTATCAGTATTGCCAGGGTTTGCCTTATAAGTATTTCCTGGATTTGGAACAAAGTATACTTGATATTTGTGCTTTTCCCTAAACTCTGAAACTATAGATTATAATTTAATTAAATACAACACGTTACACTGTATTAAATTGGATAATTTTTATTTAAATGGGTTAACCTTAAGATACCTCATATGAACTCTAATAGATAAGTAGTTATGGCTTCATAATTTATACATAATCCTAAAATTATATGTGTCATATATGTAATACTAAAATCTTGAAGTGGTAAGACACTAATTACAGTTGTCTAATTGCATTAAATGGAAACAGATATATACCAAGGAAAACTCTGAAAGATATATTGGGCTGTTTTTGGATTCTTAGCTATATTTCCTGGAAAATGCATATCTGTTGCAATATGCCTCGATTCTGCTTAATCTGCTCTATGGTTATGGTTGCAAATGTTCAGCAGGAGTCTGACTTTAAGGCCAATTAAAAATGTGGGAACCTAATTTACCTCACCCAAGTAAAAAGCTTTCCCAGAAGCCAGTTTCCATAAGCATGGATCTGAACGATTCACTTCCCCCTGCATTTTCAGGTGCTCCGTTTTTCCTACCTGTCCTCCAGGTTATATGTTTCTGCCATTTTAAGTTTCAGTTGAGCACTTCTCACCCTATGAGCATTCACCTGAAGTGACCCCATAACCTGCCCTCTGTCTTTGTTTTCAGAGTTTCTTTTGTGAAATGGATACATTAGCAGTCCAGGAACACTGTTTTCCCAACAACCTCATTACTGAGCTCTTTGATGGGTTCCAGATTAGCAAATTGTTTTAGAAGAAACTTAATAAGTAGATTTGTGTTGATGGTAAATGTCTCAATAAAATTATAGTGGGGATGCAAATAAAATAAAGCTGTCAGTGAATTGCAATGATATTTATCTTCTCGTATCTGTTCTATTAATATTAAACTTAAGAATTTCAGAACCTGTGTTTGAATTGGAAAATGCATTTATTTATTTCCATTTAACAGTTAAGATAACTGTTAACTGGGCATGGTGAAAAGTAAAAGTCAACGAAGAGTTGTGATTTCTGGCCATTACAGATTCCACATGTCAGTAAATCCTCCTCTAAAAAATCAAGAATAAAACTTGGTGAAATTGGCAAAACAACCATTTTGGGGTTCTAGAAATTTCCATAAGGTAAACATAAAATTGCAAAATGTTTATTCATAAAAAAGTTTAGGTAAGAGTAGCTGGGGGTCTATATTTTTTCTTTTCTTTTTTCTTTTATCCTCACCTGAGGATATTTTTTCCATTTTTTATTTTTTATTTTTAGAGAGAGTGGGAGGGAGGGAGGAGGGGGAGAGGCAGAGAGAGAAACATTGATGTGAGAAAGACTCGGTTGTCTCCCTTACATGTCCTTTACTAGGAATAGAACCTATGACCCTACGATCCGCAGGCCGAGGCTCTAACCATACAGGGTGGGCCTTGCATTTTTGCCCTATGCTCTTCAACACCCTAACACCATCACCACCATCACTACTGCCACCTCCTATTCCTCCTAATATATTGGTAAGAACATCAATGTATTTTACTGTAAGTTTGGGGAAATAGCAACTGGAGACAGGCTTTATTTTGGGTGGATGGAGGGCAAAATCCTGCTCTCATTGTCATTACAAGCATTTAACTTAGTAACACATGAATAAGCAAAACTCAGCTCAGCAAGCCTGTGATTTTGGTCATGGTCAGGACACGTAGTGGACCAAATATAAAATATGGAGAGATCATGGAAATGAAAGAGCAACAGAAGGGCAGGATAACCCATATTCCTGTTCCTGGAAAACTGGAAAACTGTATACATATGCAGGGAGACCTGAGAATCCCTAAAGAACGTGAATGCTCAGGAGACATGAGAAGTAACTGAACTTTGAATGTGCTCCCCAAACTATACCCAAAATATCAGCAGAGGGTTGAAGCCTGGATGTATTGGAGCATATCCTCTGCCCAAATCAGTGGCTAATCACTAAGCCATCCAGAAACTATGACATCCTCTAGGAAGTCAACCTTTAAAAGTCAATTTTTAAAATTAAGAAAATAATAATTTTAAAATGCTGAGAAAAATCAACACCTGCTATAACCCATAAAAGGGACAAAATTTACAATTTAAATCTATATATGTTACAAAAGAGAAAACAACAACATAAAACCCTAAAGAGGGAATTCATAATCCAGAATTGCTATAATGTATTGAAGTATTACATTTTGACAAGATATTAAAATACACAAAAAGAAATAATAATGTGTTACCCTTGTTCAGGAAAGATAAAGAAAAGTCAGACAATAGGAACTGATTCTAAGTAAGCCCAAATGTTGGGTTTAGTAGACAAAAGTTTCAAATCATTTATTATAAACTAGAGGCCCAGTGCACGAATTCATGCATGGGTGGGGTCTGGCCAGCCCAGCCCCAGTCAGCGGATCTGGGCCGGGCCTGTAGGGAGGAGGAGATGGCAGGAGGTTAGCCAGCCAGCCTGCCCCAATCAGGGACCAATTAGGGCCAGGTTGGCTGGGGGGAGGGGTTGCAGGCAATTGTCTGGTGAGCCCTGCCCCCGATTAGGGGTGCGATCAGGAGCAGGGCTGTCTGGGGGGAGGGGCTGTGGTCTGATCTGGGTGGGGTGGGCAGATCAGGGGTGGGGCCAGCCATGGGGGAGGGGCCATAGGAGGTTGGTAGGGCCGGTTCGCTGGCTGCAGTGGATGTCATAGCGACTGGTTGTTCCAGTCATTAGGGAGTTCTGGTCGCTGGCTTTTTATATATATATAGATATTTGTGCCCCCCAAATTAAACTGTGTTCAAAGAATTAAGGAATAAATGATAACAATGACTCAGAAAATATGTAATTTCAATAGGAAATTAGAAACTGTAAAAAAAAAAAAAAGGAAATTCTAGAGTTGAAATATGCAGTTATTGAAATGGAAAATTTCCCCAGGTAGACTCAGTAGAGATAAGTTTTAGTCAATAGTAGCTTTTCCAAATAGAGAAACACAAACTTATTCTAGAACTCTAGGTGGCTTTGCATTGAACCACTTTTGTTTGGACCTACTGGAGACTCCACACAGCACGGGTACTCACTACTGATACCTTGAACATCTTTGGATGTTAGAAGGTCATAAGATGAATCATGAGAGCTGTGTTATAGAACACATGAAATTCACTGGGAGTGGGCCTCAGCTGGCAGTCAGACATTTTTAGCGCTGCCACAGAGGGGAGAGAGGCTCTCACCACCACCACTGTACTCGCCAGCCATGAGCCCAGCTCAGGGCTTCTGGCTGAGCAGCACTCCCCCTGTGGGAGTTCACTGACCACCAGGGGGCAGCTCCTGCATTGAGCGTCAGCCCCCTGGTAGTCAGTATGCGTCATAGTGACCTGTCGTTCTGCTGTTTGATAAATTTGCATATTAGCTTTTTATTATATAGGATTATGTTTCAGGCTAGACTTATTACAAAACTCTCATTTATTTTCAGTTGAAATGGGCAGTCCTTCAAACCACTGATTAATCGTTTGGAGCAGTATCCTACGTATAGCATTTACTCTCTTGCAAATATTGGGACTTTTTCTTAGTGTTAAGTGGTACAAGGTAAAACAACTTTTCATTTATGTTAGAATGTACCACTATAACCCAGATGATTTTTTCACAATATAACCTTTACCCAGGTGGCAGATCCTTAATTCACGGGGTTTGTTTCCAGCTTTCTGGCAGGAATGTATCTCACTAGGGCATCTAATGTGCTTGATATTTCATGCTTACCATTGCATCAAAATAGCATATCACAATTAGTATAGTAGAACAGCTTTATGTTGGTGGAATATCAAGACAGTGATTGTATCTGATGGCAAGACATGACATAGTTTTGGGGCCAAATATTGAAACTATATTGCTATTCCTGCCCTGTGATGGTGAACTTTTCTTTTTCCCTTCCACTGTCAGGGACTGAAAAGAATATTTCAGCAGATTAATAGCTAGCTAGTCCAATATGTTCTTTATCTAGTAAACATACCTAATACAGAAGGAGAACTATTATTGGTATTGCCAACTGGCTAAGCTTACTGTAGTTTATCATCATCCATTAATGTCCAACTTGTTTTTACAGGTGTAAAATTTGAGACTTAACAGGGAAATACTAAATATTACTGCTTCAAATCTTTAAGAGCAACACTAATTCCTATAATTCCTCCAAACATGTGTAGATTTTAAATTAACATCTTGGTTAGAATTTGCAATTTCAAGGGCACAAACTTGGCTCTTCCTATGATCACAACCTTACTCTATAGGTCAGAGAACCAATGTGAAGATGCTTCTAGCTGTTAAATATGTCTAGCCAAATTATATAATTGGAAAGAGAGAAAATAAGTGAGAATCATTTGAATTTAGGGCAATACTCAGTGTATTGCCTAACTACTGATACCACTGTAATTACTTAGTTATTAATAATAAGAAAGGAGCAAAGGGAAGCCCAGACATTATAAACATGGCCATTTCGGGCAGCTTCACCAGGAAGCTGCCATTTCACACTTCCCAGGGAATGACCACCCCATTCCCTGAAAATCATCGGGTAAAGGGTTCTAACAAAGGAGAGATGGGTTCATGGCAGTGACTAGGGAAGGTACTTGTCAATCAAAACTTGGAATAGACATTGGCTAGAAGGGGAAGAGCCACTGCAAGCCAATAAAAATCTGGGGATACATAAACCCAAGACATGGGAATTCTACCTCTCTAGGCTCTTGGCTCTTGTGGCTCTTGGTGCTCTTGGCTCTGAGCTCTTGTGGCGTTCTTGCATTCACCTGTGTTTCTAGAAGCCACATGAACCACAGCCATGTGGACCCCACACACAGTGGACTGATGAACTGCAGCGGGAAGCACAAACAAAGGTAGCCTAATGCTGGATTGGACTGTGCTCCAACATGTAATGAAAACTCTGGGCAACAGCTTTAATCCTAGCTCTGCTGAAAGCAAAATGGAACTTCTTGGGCAGCACAAAGAGAAGTGAGACCTTGGAAACACAGAGGTTCAATACCACAGAAATAAAGCTTTCTACAATATCTCAACCTCCCGTGTGAGTCTCAGAAAATTCCTTTTCTCAAGGCATCACAAGAAACTCACATCGCCTGGCAACAGGTGGGGAAATGGAGTGCTCCCACCAATAACACTAATAACCCCCCCCAATCTATGTAAGGAGCATGATGACATATTGAGTGCCCTGATTCCAGTGTCAGCTCAGCAACTGTTTCTGTTATTAAATAATCTGTAATTATTTTTTCACCCAGTAAAACTGTACCCTGACCTTACCCAGAGCCTCAGGACACTGAATTTCCAGTTGTTTCTCATTTGAGGACTTTGGGACAATATGCTAATTTGGATTTGGGAACTGAATGAGGGGCTTCAGTCATCCATTGTAGAAGCTGACATCAGTCTCTGTTCAATAACTACCAGTTGTTTTTCATTAGGCAAGTTGAACAATAACTTATTTGGCTGCCTCTTTTGGCTCTAGTGATACCATGATCAATTCACTACTGCTACAGATCCCTGTGGAGAAAGATGCTGATTGCCATTGTGGCCTTAATGCCTAGTATGGAAACTATATCTACATAGTCGCTGATGGTTAAGTGATAGGGATTCTAGGATATTGTTTTTGTTTGTTTCTTAGCATCTACAATAGGCAACTCTAACTTACAATGGTCAATTATCATGGAGCTTCTCAAAAATGCCAGTTACCCCATTACTACACAACCTGAAATTAGATTTCTGAAGGAATATAGTCTAAACTCTCACAGAGGACATACTTATATGGTGCATTTTTGTCTTGCATAAGAAATCAGTTCTAATATTCTCATATTTTTTAATATTTTTTCACAAAATACTGAAACCAGCGTAGCTCCCCATGAGAGGACTTTAAATTGTAAATTATGTTTGTATGCTCACACATTTATACAATTTCTTATATCAAGCCTTAAATTCTTAGTCTTTTGCCACAGCACCTCATGATCTATTCTAAAATATGTTATCAGGGTTACTGATAATACAAATTGGCTTGGCCCTGAATTCCTTCAACATGTGAGCTATTTCCTTTCAGAAATTTGGTTCTGCAAAGGCCTTACCCTGGTTACCAAGCTGAAAACACTAAGGAAATAGGGGTAGAAATACGGAATCCAAGGAAAATAAAAATCTTCTGTGGGTTCATGCCTTTGAGAGAAGAGGGGGTAGTCTGCTCATGGAAGGTAAAGAGGACTGCTTCTGCTGGCCTGAAAGATTCAGATGACTTGAAGAGCTCACGATTCTCAGGCTTACCAGTCAAATGTTTCTATTCTATAGCTCAGGAATCTACTCTTTGTTTGTTTCTTTCCTGTTAAAGTCCTGACTTAGACATTGGTGGCTTGTCTTTCATTGAATTGAAAGCATTCAAAGTCTCAAAATATAATATAAAATAACCTTACTCACAAAGCGGGGCCACACTTTTTTAAAACCTAGATTTTTAAATTGCTATCATGAGCAAAATAGCTGAAACTTTGATGAAGCTAACTGTAAATTTCATGCAGTCAATAGTAAATATTAGAAAAACTCAAGTTCCTCATTTCTAATTTGGTCAACTTTTCAGAGCTAGGTGAGAAAGAGATCTGGATTGGGAGAGGGAGTGAAACATGAGAATATGAAAAGAAGGTATATAATTACTAGTAGAATCATCAGTGATTTCTCAAGGAAGACATCTATTACCAATATAATGATTCCATGTTTAAGTTTTGTAATCAGAAAGTAGAAGGTAGCTGGCTATTCAGTCTAGAACTCTAGAGGACAGCATACCTGATGATACTGTCTATACATGGCATGTTTCATCTGAGGTTTAAAGAGGGCATTGGCCCTAGCCGGTTTGATTCAGTAGATAGAGTGTCGACCTCTGGACTGAAGGCTCCGGGTTTGATTCTGGTCAAGGGCATATGCTTGGGTTGTGGGCTCAATCACTGTGCAGGAGGCAGCCAATCAATGATTTCCTCTCATCATTGATGTTTCTGTCTCTCTTTTCTTCCTCTCTTTTCCTCTCTAAAATCAATAAATATATATATATTTTTAAAAGTGAAAAGACCAAGCAAAGACTTGCAGAAAAATATTTTTTGAAAACATAAATAAATAAAGAGGGCATTGATTACTAGCAACATCTAAATATTACCATAACAAGGCAGAATACAGTAAACAGGGCTTACTAGAGTATCACTTTTTATTTATCTGGGGCCATCTCATGGGAAATGTCTTAAGTTAGGATTTAAAAGCCATGACATGTTTTGCCCATTCAGTTTCAAGTGGAATACGTATGATTCTGAGATATTTCAAACTTAAAAGGGCATCTCTCTTCTGATATAGCAATTTTCAAGGGAAGCCATGGAGCCACCTACTTGTTCCTACCAATATCTGGGTAGTTTGGAAGGCCAAGGGAAGTTAGATGCTAGCTTACTGAGAAAGAATAAAACTTAAATTAATTTCACTTGCCCAAAAGGGACAAACTATAAACCTAAAATAACTACATCAATTTTCTGTCATCAGGCAGAGTAGAGGATATAGTTAGAAGTGAAAGTCTATTAAAAGTAAATAAAAATGTATTTAATTATTTAACATTTGCGTTTGCATAAGTTTAAAATTTAAATTTGTTACATTAGATATTATGTATGTCTACTATGGAAAAAACATGCATATAGAAGAAACTACAATTAAGACCTAAAGGTTGCATTGATTTTCCAATGTTTCTAATGCAAATACATGATTTGCATTATCAGTTTTATTATCAGAAAAAGGTTTTGTAAAAACTTTATATATTATTTTATTATTTTTCCCTGAAATGTTAAAATGCCTGAGGAATGCAACATGGTTATAGACTTTGCACTAGTTATTTTGATGCTTCAAAAAATATCCAACACTTGAGGACAGAAATAAATTCAACTTTACACTTTTTCAGAACATAAAAGTCAAATAAAATTTACTATGGTCAATAGAAGTCCCCATTGGCATGATGGCTTTTTATAATGATATAATCCTTAATGAATTATACTTCCATTTAACAAAGTTTTAATAAGGGATTTCTTTTGCTTGCATTGTTATTAATTCATTTGAATTGCCTTAGGCATGTCTGCCATAAAATTGTTCAACATAATATTTCTTTCTGTGTCAATCATATAGCACATGCAAATCTCTCACCCGTGAATAAGACAAACTTCATTTTCTTTAAAACACAATCTCCGCTTTCAGAAAATATTTAGGTTGAAAATTAAAATGAGCTAAAAGAAAAATATGACTGATGTTTAAAGGACTAAACAGAGTTCTGACCACAGATGCATTACTATACTGTATAGTACTTTCTGCTACATTTTAGAAAGAAAAATAGATGGAATCTGCATTGTAATTTTTACATGAAATCTCATTTTCGATCATGATTGTGTTAATTTTAATTTAGCTCATACCTCTATGAAAGCATTTGTATAGCTTTCATTTGCAGAGATAGCTAAAATTGATTACAAAAGTTTGTAAAACACCTGCCAATAATAAAAGTGATGATGGTAGAGAAATTCAAGAATTGTTCATAATCATCTATTTTCCAAGGCCTCTCTACCACTTTAATTTAATTTATGAGTCCAAGCCTCAATCCAATATTCAGTGCATCCCCACTATTGTTTTTCTTATGTGTTTTTCTGTTGTTGTTGTTGTTGTTAATGTTCTTAGTTCCCCATTCTAATTCTTTCCTTGGTTATTCAAACCTTTATGATTCTCCTTATGATTTCCCTCCTTACTTTCATCTGACAACAATGTTTGTTTTTTTCTTCATGGATATATTATATTCTATCAGAAAGAAATCTTCTGTTTTCTTATTTCTAAGCAACCAGTCGAAAATTTTTAATTTTATTCCAGTTTCATGAAGAAAAACTTTCTTTCCAGGCTCTGTATGTAGTTCCATTCCCTCCTGCCACAACTGTAACACTGGTAAATTGTAACCCACCCCACCATTCTTTTGACATTATTCCTATAAATTCTGGCTCTTACTATTATCTAGCTTGTAGATAAATTGCGTGTTTATGCAAGAATTCCAGGAACTGAGAACCAAGGTGGCAGCATAGGTAAATGCCTATACTTGCCGCCTCCCAAAGCTCATCAAAATTACTACTAAAATACAGAACAATGATACATGACTTTTGGACCAGAACACACGGTGTTCCCCATATTCTTTGTCCATTGGAGTCAAAGAATGAATCCACAGACTGAAGATGGTATAGCGAAGGTGGAGATTTATTGAAGAACAAGTACAGACTCCCACATGGGAAAGGGAAAGAATCTCACAGCACAGAGTCCCACGTGGAAAGGGGGAAAGAGTCCCATCAACTCCCTGTTTCTATGGTATATGAAGGTTGCAAGTACCTTCTGATTGGTCAATATTCCTTTTTGAATTGGTTACTATAGTAACTCTCAAGGCCCTCCTCCCTCATTGTCCTCTTATTCCTTCTGAGCTTTCTTGCTCCTTCTTTATTTTGTAAATATAGACCTTTTGGCTACTCCCAGTTCTTTTGTTATGTAGATGTAACTGTTGCCACTCCCTTGTGTTATGGAAATGTACCTTCTCCTAGTTCCCTTGTCTAATGTAAATGTAACTGTTGCTGCTCCTTTGTGTTATGGAAGTGTAACTTCTCCCAATCTGTAACCCTGTGTTTTTTCCATGGACCCCAATCCTAAAAATTTTTTAAACCTGCCTATATTCTCCTAAAATTCCTATTTCAATAACCATCATTCAGAACTTCCTGAAAGCTGGCTGAATGGAGGTCCTACAACTAGAGAAGGAAGCACATTGAGACTGACAGGAGGAAAGAGGCTTGAAATGGGCTTGTCTGACAAACACCTGTGCCATTTTCTTTTTAACCAGGAGGAAGATAGTCTCTGTGGAGGCTGCCTGTGAGGAACAAGGGGTCCTAGCCCCACACCAGACCCCCCAGCCCAGGGTTCCAGAGCTGAGAAAAGAAGTCACTGTAACTATGGGCTTTAAAAACCAGCAGGGATTGTGGCTGAGTGACAAGGATGCTGCTGGAATCCTAGGTGTCCCTCTTACAGTAAGGTGACCAGATTTTAACATTGGTAAAGCAGGACACCATTGACGGGGGGAGGAGGGTTCTTTTTTTTTTTTTTAATATATTTTATTGATTTTTTACAGAGAGGAAGAGAGAGGGATAGAGAGTTAGAAACATCAATGAGAGAGAAACATTGATCAGCTGCCTCTTGCACACCCCCTACTGGAGATATGCCTGCAACCAAGGTACATGCCCTTGACCGGAATCGAACCTGGGACCCTTGAGTCCACAGGCCAACGCTCTATCCACTGAGCCAAACTGGTTTCGGCCCGGGGGGGGTTCTTGATTAAAAATTTGGTCTATATTGTTTTTTTTAATAAAAGGAAATTCACTTCTTAGATCATCATTGAATGTGCATCCTCTTTTCTTACTCATTATGTTAAAAATCTAAAAAAAAATAATTTAAAATTATATTATAAATTATTATATACATATTGCTTAAAAACACAGTAAGTAGGTACATAATTACATGAACATATTTTATTGTTAGTTTATAAATTAAATTAATTTGATTGTTATAAAGTAACTATATTTTAAAAATTATTTTAATCCTATATTTCTTTCTAAATAATAACAATACTAACTTGTATTATTTTTCTTCTGAATTTGCCATAATGTAAGTCGTGTCACTTTCAAGGCCGACGCTAGACTTTTTGCCGCCACTATAAGATATAAATAATATGAGTACTGTCTGCTAAATTCAAGAAAATTTATGTATTTATGAAATAAATAAATAAATAAATTACCTAAATTATCTGAATAGCTGATTTGTAATGACATCACTTGTTTAACTAGCTTACTAGCACGCAGTACAATGTGTATCGTCTGAAAGACAGTTACAAAATGTTTTCGAACAATGGCATTTTTGGGGATTGGCAACGATCGTTGCCAATCCCCAAAAATGCCATTGTTCATTAAGTCCAAACAATGGTGGTCGAATTCTAACAACTGATCAACAATGCGAACTTTGATAAACAGTTCTCGATAATCAGTTCTCAACAATTATTTGTTATTATTAAAGTTTAACATTATAAAATTAACAAAAATAATATAAAACTCATATCCTGGCTAAATAGCCACATGGCCGCTGAAAACCGTATATTCCCTTCCTGTTCTCCCGCCGTTCCCTAGCTTGTCGTGCATTCTTTCCAAAAATCGGGACTTTTTTAAAATGCCACGGGACGCGGGACAAATTGTTAAAAATCGGAACTGTCCCACCAAAAGCAGGACGTCTGGTCACCTTATCTTACAGGGCTTGAGCACAGACTTACACAGTCCCACCAATGGGACCCAGACACATTTGGGAAGGAACTAGGTTGCCTTGCATTGGGGTAGGAACTTGAGGGTGGTTATCTCCCAGACAGAGATGCTCACAGGGGTCATTGTTCCCATGTTGGGAGATCCCCTGTCACAGAGATATTACTGGCTGCCATATCTGAGTCTCCATCTGCCTGGAGTGCACTGTTTGCTCTACCCTGGAGATTCCCTGAGAGGACACCCCATTGAATTTGCAGCCCCACCCAAGCCTTTTGCAATAGATTTTCCATATGAATTGCCTGTCCTGGATCAGACTTCAGACTTTAGTAAAATCTCTCAAGCAAGCTGTTGCTTGTGACAGCATGCCCAAAACCTATCAATAAAAGGCCCAAGACCCAGCACTAGCATCAGCCTGCTTTGCTTCACAGTTAGGCCTTGCCTGGGCACCTCCAAGCCAAATACAAATGGCAAATAGCAGCCATATTCAGATCCCTCTGTGGCTCCTACTAGGTGGCCCCAGTCAGAGGCTGACTTTGCACCTCCTGGGAGCCCTTAGTGTCACTGTACCCAGTGGATAGCTTCAGACCATAGCAGATTACAACTCTACACATGCACAAGTGACACACTCAAGGGACAGACTCAGTGAGCACCAAAGCCCCACTGAAGCAAGTCCTACTCCATAGGAATGTTTCCTGCACAGCAGCTCTCCCACTGTAGTCACAGCTGGTCCTCAAAGCCAATTGGCAAGGAGGTCAACTCCTCCCAGTGATGTCAATAGCAATCAAGGCTCAACTAGAAGACTGTGCATACAGCCCACACAGGGGTGCACCTAGAATGCCCAGCTCAGGTGACTGGGGAGGCTGAGCCATTGGGCCCTACAGGATACCTATTACACATGACCACTCTACTAATTCCAGGAGACATAGAAGCTCTATCTAAATATAGAAACAATCACAGGAAATCAGCACAAAACAGAGACAAAGAAACATGTCACAAATGAAAGAAATGGAAACAAGCACACTACTGGATGCAGAGTTCAAAATTATGGTTATAAGGTTACTCAAGGATCTTCATGAGACTTTCAAGGACCTTAGTGAGAATGTCAAAAACACAAAAAAGGACCAGATATAAATTAAGCATATACTAACAGAAATAAAGAATAATTTATAGTATAGGGATTCAATAGTAGAGTAGAGGATTCCAAGGATCAAATCAATAATTTGGAATATGAGGAAGCAAAAACAAAACAAAACAAAAACAACAACCAAGCAGAAGACCAAAAAGAAAAATAATCCAAAAATATGAAGATAGTGTAAGGAGACTCTGGCACAACTTCAATCATACCAACATTCACATTATGGGGGTACCAGAAGGAGAAGAGAGTGAGAGCAAGATATTGAAAACCTATTTGAAGAAATAATGATAGAAAATTTCCCCTACCTGGTGAAAGAAATAAATTTACAAGTCCAGGAAGTGCAGAGAGTCCCAAATAAGAAGAACCCAAATAAGCCCACACCAAGACACATCATTATTAAAATGCCAAGGATTAAAGGCAAAGAGAGAATCTTAAAAGCAGCTAGAGAAAAGCACTTAGTTACCTACAAGGGAGTACCCATATGACTGTCAGCTGATTTATCAACAGAAACTTTGCAGGCCAGCAGGGAATTGCAAGAAATAATCAAAGTGATGAATAGTAAGGACCTACAAACCAAGATTACTTTACCCAGCAAAGCTATCATTTAGAATTGAAGGTCAGATAAAGAGCTTTACAAAGAAGAAAAAGCTAAAGGAGTTCATCACCACCAAACCAGTATTATATGAAATGTTGAAGAGTATTCTTTAAGAAGGGGATGAAGATAAAAATGAAGAAGAAGAAGAAGAAGAAGAAGAAGAAGAAGAAGAAGAAGAAGAAGAAGAAGAAGAAGAAAGAAATAAAAAAAAATAGAAAAAATAAAATGGCAAAAAAATACATATCTATCAATAATTGTACCTGAAAATCAAAATAAATGAACAGGAAATATAATGAACAAAAAAACCTGCTGAATCAAATAGAATCAAAAGCAAGCATGGAAGTATGGAACAAAATAACAAATCTAAGAAGGAAGGGGTGTGGGGAGGTGGGAAGAGATTAACCAAAGATCTTACCTATGGGCATAGACAGTACGGTGGTGATGGTGAAGGCTTGGGGTGGAGCAGGAACCAGGTGGAGGAGGGCAATGTGGGGAAAAAGAGGGACATCTATAATATGCTCAACAATAAAGTTTTAAAATTGGGGCGGGGGGGGGGGGGGAGAATCCTGGTAACTAACTTCAGAAGATACAGACTCTGACCTTTCAGTTCTGGGAGATTTGCTGACCTTCAACTATAAAAACCAGGATGATGAAAACCAGGATGATGCACACCAGACAATCACTTGACCAGTTTTGAAGTTCTTATTGGAATGGGCGCTGGTCTGTACATAGAAAACTTTTCAACTCCATTCCCTTGATCTCTTTATTCTGCTTTCCCTTTGCCTCCTTATAAAAACCTCTGCACCTGTCTCAAAAGTTTGGCTTACATGGTGGTAGCCAGCCAAACCTTGGTTTGGTTACACAATCATGATTGTATTCATGAATTAAATTATCTTCTTGCATTTTATGTATAGCTCTCTGCTTGATATTTTCCATTAAATTAAATATCATATTTTACAAAAAAATGCATCTCTTCTTAATTTCAGATACCTTTGTAGCTACTGCTCTAACTCTCTTCCTCTTTTTAATAGATGCACTTGATAGTATGTTTTCTATATGCACTTCTTTATCTACTAAGAATCCCATACTTCTATTGTATTGAACCATACAGTTCTCCATCCTTTATCCTGTATCTGTGGTGATTTACTCACAATTATCTCTACCTGAAATGCACTTATTTTCCTTCTTAGTCTGAATAACTTTGTGGTAATCTAAATAGCCATCCTTCAAATAACTATGTGTCATGTTTTATGAAGGTATTCTTCTAGTGTTTGTGACTTGTCCTCATTTGATTATTGTTTCTTATGACAGTCTTCAAAAAATAAAAAATAAAATAAACAAATACCACCTAGAACACATGGCAGTTGATATATAATTTTTAAACAGATGTTTAGAAATGCCATCATTATATGAGCTATGGGTACCAATGAAGACCTTCTTGGGGGAAGTGACATCTAAATTGAGACCAGAGGATTGAACATAAATTTATAGTTGAAAGGAGTGGGATGAACAGAAAAAAGTTTTAGTGGGAAAGAATCTATCATGGACCTAAATTAAAATAATTAAAGTTATATGTTTAATAAATTAAAGATTAATGAAACTAGAGCAATAAAAACACAGTGGAGAGTGGATAAAGCCAAAGCTGGAGAAATGCATCTAGACTTTCCCTAGCCCTCTCCCTCTTTCCACTGCCTGCAAAGCCCTGGGACAGGCCACAGTTCTGTGTCCACCTTTTAGTCCCCTGTTCTCCAACCACAGAGGAAAGAAATAAGGAAGGAGTCTGTGCTACCTCCAGAAAGTATCTGTATACCTGATCGGCCAGTTGCCTCCTCCAGAGGGAGGCCAGACTGCAGCTTAGGCCCACTCCCCAAGAACATCCTGTGAGGGCTCCTGGACTGTGAAGGGGGGCAGGCCAGGCTGAGGGATCCCCCCCTCCCCTGTGCACGAATTTTCTTGCACCGGGCCTCTAGTACTCTAATAAAAGTTATGCTGATGTGCTTTCTCTGTCTAAATATCTTATTTTACTGTACTCACCTTCTCAGTTAAAGGAAGCACTTTACAGCTTCCCTGTGGCATATTTGAGTTGCCAGGAACACCATTCTTGTGCTTTTGGGCCATATGAAGTAAAATAAAGGTTACTTGAACACAAACACTGAGATACCCAACAGTTGATCTGATTACCAAGATAGCTACTAAATGGTTAAAGGGCAGGGAGCAACACAGTGTGGATACACTGGGCAAATGGATGATTCACATCCGGGATGGAACAGTCCAGGAACTCAAAATATTTCATCTTGCTACTCTGAATGGCATGCAATTTAAAACTGATGAATTTTTTTATTGCAGGAATTTTTCACTAAATATTTTCATACTGTAGTTGACTCTAGGTAAATGAAACTGTAGAAAGTGAAACCTTGGAAAAGAGAAGAATGCTGTAAATAGGACTGGTGATTTACACAAAGATGTTGGCTGTGAAGAAGAAGTGAGATAGACAGACTCAATAGCAGTGGAAAAGAAACAAATGATAGCTGTCTTTGATGTATGGCTGGGAGTGAAAAGAGGAATGAATCAAATAGATTTGAGGACAGAGAAAGATTAATTCAGTTTTGAACATTCTCAGCTTGTGAGAATGGTTGTATTAGAAATGCAGAAGAGGCAATTAGAACTAAAGACCTATAGCTCTGGAAAAAAACAAAAACCTGATCAACTGATATAAATTTGGAAGCCATAGGTGTATCTTTAGGGGAAAAGCAGTTTCCAGTAATGATTAATGATGTGATCAAGGGTGGGGCAATGTGTCATGCACAGTATGGAGGAGAGAGGAAAGAGAAATATTTCCAGTGTTTCAGAACCTCTTTTACTAATGAAAGGAGATGGTCTGAGATTTTTTAGTTTTAATTGAATAGAAGTCTTGATTTCTTTAACTTCTGCATCTCATAATCAAGAGTTTTTCAAACTTTATATTTTTATAATCTGTCACGAAGAAGTAAAACAACTAAGAGATCAGTGTGATAGAGGCATTGGCCACATGGGTATTGAAGTTGTTCATCAAAAGTTTTGACTCAAGCATCATTTATCCTTGGTGTAATTCCTGGGATTAAATAGATATCCCTTCCTGGGATTAAATAGATATCCCTTCCCATTATTATTCTCTTCTGGCCATCACCATAGTATTTATTACTCTTTATTCTAATTACTCCTCATTGATGTTGGATCCTCTTAGACTCTGTGAGGGCAGGGGTTTGGGTTTTCTCCTTAGCATTCAGCCAAATAGCTGGCATATGGTGAGTTCAGCTTGCGATGTCTTGCATGTCTTCACTGTAAATAGAGTCAAGTATCCAGCACCATCTATGTGTCTCATTTATTTGCCCTCTGTACTTTTTTCTTTTGATTTTACATGTAATTTTTATCGAAGGCTATATTTCCCAAAACTTTCAAGATAATTTGTTTTTCCATGCAATTATTGTGTTGTGGTTTTTGTCTTGTTTTTTCATATTGTAGGCCTATATTTTTCCTCATATAATATAAATAATTCCAGGAAGAAGGATAAAGTATGTTGTTGCATTGTTACAATCAGGTGAGGCTGCATCCGGATGAAGGTCAACAGCAAGAATGAGGGAAAACCCAAATGTAGAAGAAACAGTTTTACTCCTCAGACCTGTGGAATGGTAAAAATCCTCAGACTAAGGGGGGAGTCTGAGGCAGTCATTCCTGGAGGCAGCATGTACATGGAGGAAGAACTGAATTGGCGGATGTTAGGCACAAGGCAGGAGTCACTTGAGAACATTAGAAAACCGCAAGGGCTTTCTCAATATAAAAAGGATTTCAAGTGAAGGAAGTCAGAGAACGCTATCCCTCTCCAACAGAAAGGGGGGGTGTGAGACGCTGCCGGAGAAGCCAGTGGAGGAAGGAGATGATTAAAGGGCAGGTTCTGCAGCACAAACACACCTGTGTGGAATCCTAACTCCAGCATCTATCACAGGGTGGCATTAGTAAATTACTCAATCTCTTTAACCTCGTGTCCTCTTTTATAAAATGGTGCAGACCTCAAAAACTACCCTTGTGGGTAGTTTACATACAAGACATAGTAATCCAGGTCTTAGTAAGTGCTCAATAAATGTGTAGCCACTGTTAGCATTATTTACAATATTACTATAATTTATATGATGGAATAGATAGCTTTCTGTTTTCTCCTTTTATCTCAGCCACCATGGTTAGAATCATGAAATAATAATTTCAAATTCCATTTGTTAATATGGAGAGAACTTATGATATTCAGATGAACTGCGTTCCAGTGGAAGTTTGCATATTGAAGAGTTCTGTATTGGTGCCAAGAAAATCGTGACCAGGGACTGGGAAGAGGTTAGCACTGGCAAAGTAACCTAAACTGCAAGGACCCTTACTTCACCCCCTCCCATCCCAAATGCCCTTGTTATTATTCAAGAAGTCACACACACACATTCCAACAGTCACATTACATTAGCGGCATTTCGAGGATGTGTTTTTTTTTTCCTCCTATAAAAACACAAATAGTTAATCATATAAAATGTTCTTTGTCAGCAAATGCCATTTGATTCTGTTTGTTTATAGTTATTCTTGGAAAATTTTGAAGATATCTTGATTTCTACTATGGTACTGTCTTCCAAGGTGTTACCCATTTAACCCTACTTTATCTGATCAACACTTTGTAAGCATATGCTTTTTATGAAATCATGTTACATAAAAAAGAAAGTGAGAAAACTGTAAAAATGTTCCTGCATATCAGACAGATCTATAATCATAAAATGTATTAAAATTCTGCAACACTGTTTTAAAAAAATCAATTTCTTTTAGACTAGTGAAATATTAAGCACTCCTGTGGCACTGAGAGCTATCTAGCTGTCCAAGTAAAACATTGTATAGCCAAGTAAACACCTAGTTTCAGCTATAAATATTTTAATGCTTGATTCAAAGTATTTATCAACATTTAAAAATCCAACATTTAGTAATTATATATATGTACTTATATACATAGACACACACCTGCACAGACATAGAAAATATATTCATATTCATATTTTTTAAAATATATTTTCATTGACTTCAGAAAAGAAGAGAGAGGGAGCAAGAGATAGAAACATCAATGATGAGAGAGAATCATTGATTGGCTGCCTCCTGCATGCCCCCTACTGGGGATCGAGCTGCAACCCGGGCATGTGTCCTGATCAGAATGGAACCATGACCTCCTGGTTCATAGGTCAGGTTCAACCACAGAGCCACACTGGCTGGGCATATTCATATATCTATATAATAAAAGCCTAATATGCAAATCGACTGAACAGCAGAAAGATCAGCAGAACGACTGGTCACTATGATGCGCACTGACCACCAGGGGGCAGATGCTCAATTCAGGAGCTGCCTCCTGGTGGTCAGTGCACTCGCACAGGGGGGGCACCGCTCATCCAGAAGCCGGGCTCACGGCTGGCAAGTGCAGTGGTGGTGGCAAGAGCTTCTCCCCCTCCATGGCAGTGCTAAGGAGTAGAGAGCCAAGTGATAAGGAGCAGCGATCAGGCGGGCAGTAAGGAGTGAGGGGTCCCGGACTGCGAGAGGGTGCAGGCCGGGCTGAGGGACGTCCCCCAGTGCACGAATTTCATGCACCAGGCCTCTAGTTTTTAATATAACATTGAAAGAATGTGTGTATTTGTGTTTTACTCTAGCTTCTAAGTAGCCCCAAGATAAAATACTCATCTCCTTTATATCCCCTTTCTATCTTTCTTTGGATCAAATTCAACAGGCAGAGACAGAAAAATATAATGGGAGAACACACCAACTTTTGTTTCAAACATGCCTGCATTCAAATATTGCCTTTGGCACTTATTAACTAAATGACATTTATCAAA
Organism: Eptesicus fuscus; assembly: GCF_027574615.1. NCBI lineage: Eukaryota > Metazoa > Chordata > Mammalia > Chiroptera > Vespertilionidae > Eptesicus > Eptesicus fuscus. The sequence goes on from NC_072480.1 coordinate 24,532,583, forward strand.
TTACTTAATCTCTCTTATCTTCAATTTTCTTATCCACCTATGAGGTTGGTAATACCTTTTTCATGGGTTCTCTGAGAAATTAATTTGGTAGTCTAACCACAGTGCCTGAAACATAATAGGTACCTAGGACATTGAAATTAAAATTATCATTAGAAAAAAGATTTCTGGAGAACTTGCATAAGCATGCCATTTGGCAACAATACAATTTCATGGTCTTATAAAACTAATCACAACATTTATCAGTTAAGACAAAACAAAGTGAAACCCAGTCAGTCAATTTTCTGATGTAATACTTTATTCAAAATGAAGAAAATAGAGAATAAATATATAATTGGAATACAATTTTTCTGTTTTGCTTTTTTCCCATAATGATCATGATTTATATTACATTACATACAATAAATTGTTAGTATGTATGATTTGAAGTGTAAAATCCTTTCTGCCCAATAAGATTTCCTTCTTCTCCTTAAAATTTTTATCATGTTATTGCTGTTTGGCATTAAGTATTCAGATGAAATTTATTATGTAAAATACATAAAAGAGCCACTGGCCAGGATCCACAATAATATCAACATAGAAATCTGTTTGACACATTATATGTGATATTTCCTAGAGCAGACAACTCCTGGTGAGGGTGTACAGACTTGCTGTTAGGAAGGGAGTAGCAGAGGAGATGGCATTGCTATTCATACTCAATAACCACACTGGAGGAGGATGGTTAATTGTATGTTCCAAGATGATGAATTAGTCAAGTGACCTAAAGAAAAGCACCAGCAATGAAGACTGTATCCTTCATCTCCATGTACAGAAAACCTCCAGATGACCCTGCTAATTATAATGAGACACTTGTAAGGTATGTGTAAATTTCCAATTAAACCAACAAACTAGGTCTATATATCATTATGACAGAACCATGGATTAGGTACTTTTGGCTATGTAAAACTTAAAGAAAAAAACAGTAAGAAGTAAAACAACAGATTTAAAAATATGAAAGTGAACTTTATATAAAAGTTCAGCAAGTTCTATGTAAGAAGTAAAACTATTGACCTAATGACCAAGGAACGCAGCCCAAGTAATTAATGAATAAAGCAGTTCAATGACTTTATATCTTGATAAAGAATAAACTGGTAGATAACCTTGACTGATATGAGATGGATGCATTTTTAATTGCATCCTTAGGATGAGGATAAATTAATAAAATTATTGTTGCATTTTAGGACAAATTTATAAAGAAAAATAAGAATTAACATTAGAATAAATATTAAAATTAGAATAAGTATGAGCTACTAAAATATCTAATTTAAATCTAGGGTGTTAGCTCCTTTAAAAATTAATTTCAAAATAAAGACAAAAATCAGTTTTAAATAGAATATAATTTATTTTAAGTTCACTAAGATGTTAATATTATTTAATATTAATAAATTATAAATTAATAAAATACAAAAATAATTAAATATTTCACTCCTTATTAAAAAACACTTGGAAATTAAAAGATAGATGTTCAATTATTATAAATGAAAATTGCCAAATTATTTACATAAAATATCTATATTTAGAATATTTTCTTAGGATAAAGTATTAAATAATGTGTGAGTAAAAGATATGATTGTATTGAAGTTCTTATTTTATATTGATAAAGAGACCTCTAAAAAAAATGTACTAATGTGCAACCTCTCAACCATGTATGGATTCACATATAGTTTATATTCAACTCATTCTTGACCCTTACAAGAGCTTGCTTTAAAAAATATATATTATTTGTCTTCTACATCTTTCCTCTTTTCCTCTTTCCTGGCCCCTTTCTCTGTTCATAGACATCCTTGAACCTTTTTATCCTAAAAAGGGAACCATCCTTGGGCTATCCAGTTTTCCCTTTCATACCTGGCAAACAAATAATCTTCCTTCACTTGTCTCTACTTCCTAACGTACCTAAAATCTCCATTGAAACCATTGCTGTCCCACTGATATACCAAAATTCTCTAGAACATTTTTATTCTTCTTTTATTTTATGTCTTAGTCACAGTTGGCTCTCTTAATCACTTTTTTTCACCTCACTTGTGCTCTGTAATGTCTTTTTTCTCCAAGTTCAAGAAATAATGATTGGAGCATGTTTGTCAAAATTTTGAAAAATTGAGCTTCTTAAAATTAGTATTTGAGCTTCACCTACAGATATTTAATACCAATTATCTTGTCAATTGAAATACTAATACCCAACTTTTTACATATAGGTGATTTGCAAGTAATGTATGCTGAAATGCTGTAGCATCAATGTTCCACAAATTGTGTGCTGCAGAAAACTAATAATCCACGCTACATTAAATGATGTCTTATAAAAGGCTCTGTTATCAAATAAGTTTATAGAATGCTGAGTTAAACAAGTATAAGCAGATTTGTTTTTCTTTTGGAATGAACTGAGCCTTTATTATGTAAACACTCATTTTACTACTCAGCTTTTTCTTTTTCCCAAAGTAATTTGAAAGTTCAACCCTTATTGGTTGAAACTTCTTGTAATTATCTAGTTAGTAATGACCCAGGAAACCAAGTTTTGCAAACATCAATCTAGAAAAAAGAAGAAATTATGTACATGTAGGTTCATATCCTAAGCTAATTTATTTTTCTGGCATTGTGATCTTTGAAGAATACATTTAACTGCTTAAGGTTTCAAGTTAGTTATGTCTGAAGGAAGGCTAATAAGGGATAGATTAAAAGACTGCTGTGAGGGTTACATTTGTTAATATAATGAGACATGGATATAGTTACAGTGCAGAAATTAGTGTCTCTTCTCTACATTCAATGAAATGGAAAACAATTAAAAAATAAGGTTAACACTTGACAAAGTTAGTAAGTAAATAAGTTAATTTTATAATTTTATTTATCCTTTCTAAGATATTTCATTTCCCCCTAATTCTATGTGTCTCAACCTTACTCTAATCATGTCTATCCTTAAAGAAAGGATAATATATAGAAATTCATGTCAGGATGAATTTATTATGTAGTCCCTTTTCTATAATGAAGAAGAATTTAATTTTGTTCAATTTAATAAAACATCCCTTTTGTGCAAGACTTGCATAGACATTGGTGGACCACAAGATTAGAGATAAAAAATCAGGAGTAAGTCAACACTCACAAATCTTATAAAATAATTAAACACTTAAGTTAAGATCTCAGTGCCCTTTAAAAGAATAATAAAGAGAGTTTCAGAGGCACAGAGAACACAGGGTTTACTTTTTCTGGCTGACTTAGTGAAGGATTATGGAACAAGTCGAAGAAGAAAAAGAGGAATGAAAGAATGAGCAGACTGCCACTATTCTCACATTCACGCAATGCTGGCCATGCTTTCCCCATTAACAAGGTAATAGGTTTCAAAACTGCTTTTTTAACTGCAGGATTTCTTATTGAAAACAATCTTATTACTACATGTAAAAGCAGTGCCAATCCAATTAAAACAACAATGGAGTGCCTATGGCCATGTACATTTGCTTTCCCAGTCTGAAATGCATAGCCAAAAATAAAAGTTAAAATTCCATAATATTCATGACTCTTTCATAATCTTTCCACAATTTATATATTTAGGTTTATCTTCAACCCCCCTTCTACACAATAGCTTTTTAAAAACAGCTGTTTTGGCCCTCGCTGAGTTGTTCAGTTGATTAATGCATCCTTCCTATTTGCCAAGGTTTTGGTTTGATCTCTGGTCAGGGCACATACTAGTACAATAAGCAATCAATAAATGCATAAATGAGTGGAACACCAAATAGATGTTTCTCTCTCTCTTTCTGTCTTTCTCTTCTTCTCTCTCTCTAAACTCAATAAAAAATAAATAAAAAGTATCAGTTTTGAAGTACAAATTACATCTAATAAACTATACACATGTTAAGTATTTCCTTGAATAATTTTTATTTATGTACACACTCATAAAACCATTATAACAACCAAACTGATAAACAATCTATCCTTAAAAGATTCCTTCTCTCTCTTTCTATCCTGTACCTTTCCATCCCCAGATAACCACTGACCTAAACTTAGTCACTATAGATTAATTGGCCTTTTCTAAAATTTTATATAAATAACATCATAGAGTATGCACTCAAAGTTACCTGAATTCTTTTGCAAACAATTTTAATATTCATACATGTTTCTGAATGTATTACATATTTGTTCTTTTACTGCTACATATTATTTCATTGTAGAGATCCATCTTATTTTTCTCCTACATTTATCTGTTGATGAATATTTGGGTGATCTAGAGGTTTCAGTGTTTGAAATAAACTTACTTGTGCCTTAGTGTTTAAAATATACATTTTTGGCCCGGCCTTTGAGGCTCAGAAGTAGAGCATCAACCCATGAACCAGATCACAGATCCATTCTGTTCATTTTCCTGTTAGGGCACAAGTCTGGGTTGTGGGCCCAATCCCCAGTAAGGGGCATGCAAGAGGCAGCCCATCAATGGTTCTATCTCATCATTAATGTTTCTATCTCTCCCTTCCTCTTTCTGAAATCAATTGTAAAAAATGATTTAAAATTGACTTTTTTAGAACAACATATAATGGAATTGCACTTTGTATTTTTTGTATCTATTCTTTTTTCTCTTTTTCTGCCTTCATTTGGCTTATTTTTTTAACCCCATTTTATTGCCTTTGTTGACCTATTAATTATAACTCTTTATCATATTATTTTAGTAGTTGCTTTAAGGCTTATAGTATATATCTATACTTTATTACAGTTTACCTTCAAATAATATTATGCCACCTTATGTAAGGAATAAGAACTCTGGATCAGTATAGTTTGATTTTTCCCTCCTAGCCTTTGTGTTCTTGTTATAATTTTTTCTGTATATATTATAAAGTACTCAATACCTTTTAGTTATTTTTACTTTAAATAGCTGATATATCTTATATCTCATAAGTAGATTTTAGTAATCAGAAAATAAGCCCTGTTGAAAGACTTCCTTTTACATTTTTATTCTGCATGCATGCTGGTAACAAATTCTTTCAGCGTTAGTATGTCTGAAAAAGGCCATATGTTTTCCTCTGGGGGAAAAAAATCTTTAGATGGAAAGTTCTTTAAATTTTTGTTTGTTATTTTTTTCAACTTTTCAATACTTTAAAGATGTAACTCCACTGTCTTCTAGCTCACAGTATGAATAAGAAATATAAAGTATGTTCTCATCCGCATCTTTGTTCCTTTGTATGCAATGTGGTGTGTGTTTTTTCTCTCCATTTTTAAGAAAACTCTTTTATAATTGCTGGTTTAAAGCAATCTCATTATGAAGTTACTTTGTTTACTTTTTTTCATGTGTTCTGTGGTTGGGATTCATGGAGCTTTTTGAATCAGTCGTTTTATAGTTTTATTAAATTTGGAAACTGTTCAATCATTATTCTTCAAATATATTTTCTGTCCCCCGCTCTCTATTCCTTTCAAGTGTGCTGCTTGAAGTTTTCCCACAGCTCACAGAAAGCTCTGTTTGTTACCAGAGAAAAGTGTGGGTGGTCTTTCTCCATTGCTAGTGGGATTGGGGTTATTGGGGTACCTCTGGAATAAGCACTTCTAGAGGCCCCATTGGAGGATGATATATGCTAAAAAGCTTTATTTCTGTGGAATTACATCCCTTCAGGAAAGCTAGAAGCAGATTTAGAGTCCAGAATTTCCTTTTCATGTTGGAACTGGGACCAATTCAGTAGGTATAGTCCATTAGTCCATTGTGTGTGGGTTCTGAATGGCCGTGAGCCATGTGGGTGAACGCAATGGGAGCCCCACACACCCAGAGTCACACAAGTTCTAAGAGTCCCAAGAGCAATAAGAGACAAGGGGAACCAAGAGAGCAAACTCCTTTGTTCAGGCAATTAAATATCCCCTTTTCACCCCAACTTTACTGGGATATGTCTATCTTCCCTTTGTGGCACCCATGGGGAGTGGAAAGTTGTAGCTTCCTGGTGAAGCTGCCCAAATGGCTGGCTTCCCCCTTGGCTCCTTTTCTGTTAATTATTATGGAATCATGTTCATTTATTACTTTGTTTTTTCCTTTTTATTTTGAAAAGGCTCTATTAATATGTCTTTGAGTTTACTAATCATTCCTTCTGCCATTTCTATTTGATTATAAATTCCATTTAATGTATTTTTCATTCTAGAGATATTTTTCAGATCAAGAATTTTAAATAGAGCTCTTTATATCTTCTATGTCAAATTTAACATGTTCAATCTTTCCTCTAGCTTCTAGAATAGATGAAATAGTTACAATAACTGACTTAATATCCTTGTCTACTAATCTTGTCATCCATGTCAATTCTGGGTCAGCATCAGTTGACTGATTTTTCTCATTGCAGATAATAGTATCCTTATACTTTGAATGCCTTCTAATTTTTTATTGGATGGTATTAATTTTGATTCAAACTTACTATGCATTAGATGTTTTTATACTCCTAATATATCTATAATATACTATATTTTTTTTCTAAAAATTGATTGTTAAGAAATCTGATACTTAAATATACCTATCTATATCTATATTTATTACTATCCTTTGTTCTGTTATAGAGTCAGCTTACTTAGAAACAGTTTGATCTCTTTGAGTTTCTCCTTTAAGTTTTGTTAATTAGGAGAACAGCTATTGGCCTAGAAACTCAATTCTCCCACAACTTAAAATACATAATTCTGATCACCTGTTGCCCTAAGAATTGTTCTCTGACTAGAGAACAAGCACTATTTCCAAATCCTGTGTGAATGTCAGAGATTGTGACCTTTAATCTTTTGCAGGTATTTTCTTTTCCAGATTCAAACAATTTCCCCCCATGCACTTGGTGATCAGTGCTGTGCTGAGTCCTCAAAGGGGACTTGGAAGATCTCAGGTTTTTCTTTGCACGAAGCTCTCTCTTCTGTGCTGTTCTGCGCTGGGTACCACAGACTTTTTGGTCTTACCAGACTCTCAGCTCCACCTCTGTATTTTCAGAGCCAGTGTGGCTCTACTTGGGTTGCTTCTTCCTGCACCACAGCTTGGGATTATATATTGCAAACTTGGGCAATCATGGGTCTCACAGCATTTATTTTATGTCTCTCGGGCATTAGCATCCTTTGTTGCCTTATATTTAGTGCCTTAAGAACTGTATTTTTCTTCATATATTTTGTCTCTACTTTCCTTTTTTCAGGCTGGATGATAATTTCTGTCCTTGTAAACCCACCTTGTGTAGAAATACAGGTTTCTCTTATAGCTGAGGATCTAGACAAAACAAACTCCTAGCCTATTTCTAAAATACATCATATTCTTGTATATGCTCACATATGTCCATGCTCCTTGCCATTCCTTCTTATGTATCCTTGCTCCCTCTTTCACCTGATCAACACCAACTTAATTTCCAGACCACACTCCAATTCTCTGATTAGTTTTTCTAAATGCTCTCAGGCATAGTTAGTCCCTTTTTCCTGCTCACACAGCACTCTACTTATTACTTCATTAGAGCCCCAAGAACAGTTTTATAGTTATTTATTTAGTTTTTTTTTTCTTTTTACTCTGCTAAACCATGTACTACTATCTTGCCTATTCAGAATAAGCATTATGCCTAGCTCATTAAAGGAATCCAGTAAAATGTGTTGACTGAATAAGACATCCATAACATTGTGACTCTCCTCTGTGATCAGGAGCACAAAGACCTAGCATAAAAATGAGAAAATGAAGCAATATGGGTAATTTTTAAAACTTTTTAAAGTTTCAATCTGTTAGAAAAATTCATTTGTTGGTAGATGACAGTCAAATATGTATGCCTACTTTCTAGGAAAAACAGTTATTTCACAGTTTGATTTTTTTTCTTTAAAATTTTCCGTTATCTCTATTTTTATTTTATTTCTGGTATAGAGAACATTTGCATAATTTATACAACTACCAACATGATATATCTTTTTGATCTGTAAATGCTCAAATATAAAGGCATTATTATGCTATATCATACTATACAACATAAATATTTGATTAACTATCCAAGAAGAATTGGAGAAATATGCTGGTTGACAGACAAACAAAAACAATTTTAAGGGCATGTTATACCAGCACCATGATATAATAAATAGAGAGGGAATATTTAATGAAGTTCTTATAAAAAAAAGTAATAAATGTGTACTGAATTATTGTTTCAATCTTTCTGCTAGGTATTGCAACATTGAGCTAATCATGTCAAATCACAGATTACTATTCTATTTAGCTATATTATAAGCCATCTATAGACATTTACTACTTATCATTCTTTTGTTCTGTGATTCTTTCCCATAATTCCAGATAAAAAATAGAATCCTCTAGTCCCCTATTTCCCTATGATCCATTGGTGATTATTAAATTGTTTTGAGATCTAAGAATCTGTTTTCCAAAGAACCACAGGCAACACCAATGCAGTCATATGAGTCCTCCAAGGTTCAAAGATTATTATAGACATAGGTGTTGATTTGAGATCTTCAGTACCTATGGTGACAAAGAGGCTAGAGCTAGTGGTAATAGCTATGGTGTCAGGTTATATTAGAAGCTTTTTCTAAAACCCCAAGGTCTTCAGTGCAGTGAACTGCTTAGCTAGTCTTTCATTTATATCTGGAGCAATGATTGGTGCTACAAATATGGCCAAGAAAACAGCATTTAACACTGCAGCAAGTATTAGACACATTATGTGGTCCAGAATCCAAGTCCTATAGGTCAGTGCAAAAAGGCAAGAGTCCAGAGGCCCAGATAGTGTATACATATACAGGCTGTTGACCACAGGTATGCCCTGACCATAGCTGTGGTCTATATCACAAGACATGTTCAATAAAAAGATCCTCATGCTGAAAAGTAGATGACCATGTTCTAATGCATTCTCTTTCATTATCTTACAATAGAACTTTAGAATTATTTAACATCTCTAGAGAATAAGACAGATCCTGCTTCTTAGTGGAAGTGACAAGAATGAAGAAAGAAACATAAGCAAAAGGCGAAGGAGGCATTGTATAAATCACTACACCGGCACCATGAATATCTACCTGAGGTGATCACTAGAGAACTCTTAAGGTACCAAGCACACCTTAAATTCGAATTATATTGCCTGAATCCCAGAACTACTCCTGGTCGGTAGGGCTAAAACACTAATTTCCTCAGGAATCACATCTCTGTCATATTAATAGATATTGATTTGACCCAAATACATACGTCTACTAACTTTTGCCTTTCAAGAAGTTCTGTCTTGGAGGAGGAAGACTACACAGTCTTTTACCCTCCCTCCCTGATGGAGCCGGCTCCCTGTGTAAGGGTAATTAGACTCTTCTGTAGCTACGAGGTCTCCTCTGTGTCACAGTGCTTACACAGTGCATTGTAGTTCTCAGCTTACATCTTGTTTCCCCAATAAACTGCAATCCCCTTCAAGTCAGGATAATATTTTATCACCGTAGAGCATACCTAGCACGTAGATAATTGTTAATATTTGTGTAAAAATCTCTTCTACTTTGTCATCCTTTAAATTGGGATTACATTACTGTATGAATGCTAAGATCTCTTATTTTTAGCATTGTAATAAAACACTCGTCACAGGCATAATAATATCTTGAATTAATGTAGACATTCTTTTCATTTTACTTTTCACAAATGCAACTGCAGCTAAAATCTATGTTCTCACAACATGGGTTATTATAAGGAGAAGTATGCAAAAAATCACTAGAAGACTTAAGAAGACTTTGTCACAATTAAAAACATTTAAATTGCTTTCTGTCTCAGATTCTAAGAACAAGTATTTTATTATTTTAAAACTGCTGATATTTGAAGCTAATTCCACAGACATGAATGATATGCATTTCCTGTATTATCAACTGAAAATTCAAAATGCCCCATAGTATCCAGAAGCAGACTAAGGAAAATTACAGTAATTAACAAAAAAGGATAAACGCTTGCTTCTTATTTACTGGGTTTGTTTTGTTACATATTTTACATTTGGCTTAAAAGCATGAATCTTGACTTGGAGGCATGTCTGTGATTAATAGAAAAATAGAAGTTTGCATTAATATTCAGAAATTATTTAAATATTATTGTGTATAGAAAATTCTTCTCAGATAAAGTAGAAAATATTTTTACTCAAATATTTAAAAATAATATCAATGTGACTTTTAACAATATGTTCTTTAAAGTATTTAAATGTGTTACATTACATGCATATCCCTCTATGTTTATAATAAGTGCAGTCTAATATTTTGGAAATAGGTTGAACTCAGTATATTTTAAAATGTATTTAATACTCTAAATCAGCATTGTCGAATAAAAATGTAAGGGTGGGGCATAAATAATTTAATAACTACATTTTAAAAATAATCTGGTAAATAATACGTTATCAATTCAATGTGCAATCAATACAAAAATTATTAATGAGATATCATAAAGGCCATTGTTACTATTAACTCATTGAAACCCAATATGTATTTTATCCTCATAGTACACCTCAGTTGAGACAGGCCCCACTTCAAGTGTTTGATAATTCATGTGGATAAGTGGCTATCATATTAGATCATGTAACTCTACAGCACATTACTTTACATGTCTACATGATATAGATACTATAGTATATACAGTGGAAGCATTAAAAATGGCACTTAAAAAAGCCATACATTCAGAAGGAAGTATTATCCATAGTATTGGAAATTTGTAAGTTTCTCAGTGTATTTTCTTTATAGCCTCATCCTAGTTAACTGTTAGCACACTAGAGAACCAACCTAGTAGGGGAAAGGACAGGAGTGAGTGTAGAATGTGAGTGGGTGAGTGGCTGTGAGGGAGAGTGTGTGTGGGTGGGAGGGCATCTGTCTGTGGGAGCTGGAGCTCTGGGTTGGGGGTGGTTCGGGCACTTCTGGCGAAGGAGCTGCTGGCCACTTTATTCTGCTTGGCCCAGCGCTTCTCTGCCCTTGAGATTGGACAGTGTACCATTTTGGTGGGCCGCAGGGTCCTCCAAGGGAGGAGGCTGTGGAGAGCAACTGTGCCCCAGCTTCCCTAGGCCACAGATAGGCACGCACTGCCACTCTGCTGGGACCCGAAGCCCCAACACAAGGGCTAGACTTAGCGACTAGATAGGCCTGAACCTTAGGCCTCAGAGGACTGGCCCAAATGCCTTAACAAGTTGTACCTGGTGCCTGCCCTGCCATATTGGTATGCAGGGTGCCCAGACTGCTCCACCCCCTCCTCAAGCAGAGCACCAGGCCTGCACCCTCCACAGACTGAGCTCATGGCCCACACCACCCCATCCACTAGCTAAGGTCCCAGCCTGTTCCTTGGCCTTGACACGTGGCCTTCCTGGATGCAGGGACCTGCTGCCACAACCCAGCACAACTAACCCAGCGCACTTCCAAGGCTGCCCCCACCACCTTGACTTGCTGCACTGGACCATCCTCCATGATCCATTGTGCCTGACCCTGCACCCCTGAACAAACGGACCTGCTTCCTGAGGATGGCATCATACCCATGACCTGATGCCCTTGGACAGAGGGACCTTCCACAGCCACACGGTGCACCTAACCAGGCACCACCAGAAGATCAGACCCACCACTGGGACACTGTGCAACCCATCAATTCTGGTTGCATGTACCTGACCAGGCCTGCCTCACCCAGTACCCCCAATCAAAAGACAGCTGTCTAGATCTTCTAGACAAAAAAATCAACAAGGAAACATCAACCCCAAACAACACACTAGATCAAATGGATTTAATTGAAATTTACAGAATTTTCAGCCCAAAGCAGAATATAAATTCTTCTCAAGTGCACATGGGACGTTGAGAATGGGACAATTTCAAAGATAGACCACATTAGAACAGAAACAAAGTCTCCCCAAATTTAAGAGGATGGAATCATATCAAGCATCTTCTTGGATCACAATGGCATAAACTAAAAATCAACTAAAATAAAAACACCCCAAAACATTAAAAAATATTGAACCAAATTTCATGTTATTAAATAATTAATGGTTACCAATGAAATTAAGAAAGAAATAAAAAAAAAACTTTCTAAAAACAAATGAAAATTAACACAAAACCACCCAAAATCTATGGTAACAGCAGTCATGAGAAGAAAGTTTATAGCACTACAGGCTTACCTTAAGAAAGAAACAACAAATATTTCTAATAAATTATATAATTCTACAACTTAAAGAATTAGAAAGAGAACTATAATAAAAGCCCAGAGTAGGTAGAAGGAAGGAAATAATAAAGATCAAAGCAGAAAATAAATGACATGGAGACTAAAAAACAATACAAAAGATCAATGAAACCAAGAGCTGGTTCTTTGAAAAGATAAATAAGATTGATGAGCCTTTAGCCAGAGTCATCAAGAAACAGAGGACCCAAATAACTAAAATAAGAAACAAAAGAGGTGAAGTAATAACTGATACCATAGAAATACAAAGGATTATAGGAAAATACTATGAACAACTATATGACAACAAGCTGGACAATGTGGATGAAATGGACATAATCCTATAAAAATGTAACCTTCTAAAACTGAATAGGCTGATAATAATGGATGAAATTGAAGCAGTAATCAAAAACTCCTAACCGCCTTCATAGGGTAGTTTTACCAGATATTCAAAGAACGAACACCATTCCCCCTCAAGCTATTTCAGAAAACACAGGAGAAAGGAACACTTCAAGTTCTTTTCATGAGGCCAGCAGTATCCTAATTCAAAACCCAAATAAAGACACTACAAAGTAAGATAATTACAGGCCAATATCCCTGATGAACATAGATACTGAATTCCTCAACAAAATATTAGCAAATCACATCCAACAATATATTAAAAAAAACAAACAAACAAACAGCATGACCAAGTGGAATTTACTCCAGGGATACAAAGCTGGTACAATATTCTCAAATAAAAATATGTGATATAAGACATAAACATATTGAAAGACAAAAATCACATGATCATATCAATAAATGCAGAAAAGGCATTCAACAAAATCTAACATCCATTTTTTATAAAAAATCTCAGCGAACTGGGAATAGAGAGATCATACCTCAACATAATAAAGGCCATATGTGACAAATCTACAGCCAACATCATGCTCAATGGTCAAAAACTAAAATTATTTCTCCTAAGAACAGGAATAAGAAGGGATGTCCACTTTCACCACTTTTATTCAACACTAGGAATTCATGCACAAGTAGGCCTTCCTTTCCCTGGCTGCCAGAACCAGCTTCCCTCTGGCACCCAGGACCAGGGCTTCCCTTGCAGCCCTGGCTTCATCCAGAAGGTCGTCCGGAAGGATGTCTGGTCTAATTAGCATATTACACTTTTATTATTATAGATAGTACTGTTAGTCTTAGCCACAGCAATCAGAAAAGAAGAACTAAAAGGCATCCAAATTGGAAAGGAGGAAGTAAAACTTTCATTATTCGCAGATGACATAATATTGTACATAGAAAACCCTAAAGACTCCACCAAAAAAACTACTAGATTTAATAAATGAATTTGGCAATGTAGCAGGATACAAAATTAACACCCAGAAATCGATGGCATTTTTATATACAAATAATGAATTCTCAGAAAGAAAAGCTAAAAAAATCAGTCCCATTTACCCTTGCAACAAGAAAATTAACATACTTAGAAATAAACTTTACCAAGGAGGTAAAAGACCTGTGCTCAGAAAACTACAGAATGTTGAAAAAAGAGATAGTTGAAGATATAAATAAATGGAAGACTGTATTGTGCTCATGGTTTGGTGGAATCAATATCATTAACAGGTCCATATTACCCAAAGCAATCTATAGATTCAATGGAATGTCTATCAAAATATCAATGGCATATTCCAAGATCTAGAACAAACACTCCAAAAATTTGTATGGAAAAAAAAACACAAAAAACAAAAAACAGAGAAAAAAAACAAAAAACGATTAGCCACAGAAATCTTGAGAAAGAAGTAAAAAATTGGAGGGATCACAATACTGCATATCAAGTTATACTACAAAGCCACTTTAAGCAAAACAGCCTGGTACTGGCACAAGAACAGGTATATAGGTCAATGGAATAGAACAGAACACCCAGAAATTGACCTAAGCAATTATGCTCAATTATTATTTGATAAAGGAAACAAGAGCATACAATGGAGTAAAGGCAGTCTCTTCAATAAATGGTGTTGGGATAATTGAACAGGTATATGTATATGTATATGTATATGTATATGTATATGTATATGTATAAAAATGAAGTAGACTACTAACTTACACCATACATAAGAATAACCTCAAAATAGAAAAAAGATTTAGCTGTAAGTCATGAAACCATAAAAATCCTTGAAAAAAACATAGGCAGCAAAATCTCAATGATCTTATATAGCAAAATTTTCACTGATACAATACCTAGGGCAAGAGAAACAGAGGAAAAATAAACAAATTAGACTACATAAAAAGAAAAAGCTTCTTCACAGCCAATATTAAAATGGAACCCACTGCATAAGTGATCATATTTGCCAATGATATATCTGATAATGGATTAATTTCCAAAATATATATAAAGTACTCATGCAACTCAACAAAAGAAAGGCAAACCACCCAATCAAAAAAATGGGCAGAGGACCTTAATAGATACTTCTCCAAAGAGAACATACAAATGGCATATGAAAAAATGCTCAGCGTCACTAATCATCAGTGAGATGCAAATTAAAAGGACGATGAAGTACCACCTCACAACTATAAGACTGGCTACCATCAATAAATCAACACAGAACAAGTGCTGGTGAGGATGTGGAGCAAAAAGGAACCCTCGTGCACTGCTGGTGGGAATGCAGACTGGTGCAGCCACTGTGGAAACTAGTGTGGAGTTTCCTCAAAAAACTAAAAATGAAACTTCCATTTGATCCAGTGGTCCCACTTCTAGGAATATATCCTAAGACCCATGAAACGCCAATCAGAAACAGGATTTTCCCCCCTATGTTCATACCAGCATTATTTACAACTAGAGGCCCATTGCACGAAATTCGTGCACGGAGGGGGGTTGTCCCTCAGCCCAGCCTGTACCGTCTCCAATATGGGACATCCCACTCACAATCCAGGACTGCTGGCTCCCAACTGCTTGCCTGCCTGTCTTCCTGATTGCCCCTAACCGCTTCTGCCTGCCAGCCTGATCACCCCCTAACCATTTTGCTGCCAGCCTGTTGGCCCCCAACTTCCTTCCTCTGCCGGCCTGGTCACCCCTAACTGCCCTCTACTGCAGGGTTGATCACCTCCAACTTCCCTCCCTTGCAGGCCTGGTCCTTCTCAACTGCCCTCCCTTGCAGGCCGGGTGCCTCCCAACTGCCCTCTCCTGCTGGCCATCTTGTGGTGGCCATCTTGTGTCCACATGGGGGCAGGATCTTTGACCACATGGGGGCAGCTATATTGTGTGTTGCAGTGATGGTTAATCTGCATATTACTCTTTTATTAGATAGGATAGAGGCCTGGTAGAGGGGTGGGGGCCAGCTGCTTTGCCCTGAAGGGCATCCCGGATCAGGTGGGGGTTCCCTTGGAGACTGGGGCGGCCTGGCAACCCAAGCACAGGCCCTGGTATCTGGAATTTATTTTCCTTCTACAATTGAAACTTTGTAGCCTGGAGCAGAGCCAAGCCTAGGGCTCCCTCGGCACGGCAGCCATTTGTGTTGAGGTTATAATTGAAACTTTGTTGTCTTAAGCGGGTGGGCCTGGCCAGGGTGTGTGGAAAGCTTTGCTTCCCCTGTTTCTGGCGGCAACCCTGGCCTTCTCTCTCAAGCTCCATTCTGCCGCCATTTGTTTGAATTTGTTTACCTTCTATAATTGAAACTTTGTAGATTGAGTGGAGGCTTAGGCCTGGCAAGGGCAGGCGGAAAGCTTGGCTTCCTCTGTTACCTAGGAAACCTTGCTCTCTGTGGCTGTAGCCATCTTGGTTTGGGTTAATTTGCATGCTCGCTCTGATTGGCTTGTGGGCGTGGCTTGTGGGTGTGTCAGAGGTATGGTCAATTTGCATATTTGTCTATTATTAGGTAGGATAGCCAAGGTCAGGAAACAGCCCAAGTGCCTGTTTTATCAGTAAATTAGTGGATAAAAAAGATTTGGTATATATTCACAATGAAATCCTATGCAACTGTAAAAAACAAGGGCTCTTTCCTTTTGAGATGATGTGGATGGACCTGGAGAGTATTATGCTAAGTGAAATAAGCCAGTCAGAGAAAGCCAAAATATCATAAAATCTCTCTTATATTGGAATCAAAATAAACTGACAAATAAAATAGATCCAGAGACATGGAAGCATACAACAGACTGAGGATTCTCAGAGGGAAAAGGGGGGGGGGGTAGTGGCTGAAAGAGATCCAACAAAGAACATATGCATTTATGCATAACCCATGGACACAGACAAAAATGAGGTGAAGGTCTGGGTCCTTTAAATGCTTAGAAACAAAAACGATGTGGTTTAGATTTTTTACAATGTATATTTTAAAATACTTAAATGTTACAAAATTCAGAAGTTATTGGCTTCATGCCAATGGCAGTTTTTCATTCAAATGCCATTAAACATATTGATGAATCTATAAACACTAAAATAAGAACTTTAAATTTGTAGTATTGAGATGAATAGCCATCAGGCACATGTCGCTAAATTAAATATAGCTAATGTGACTGAGAAAAATTATTTTTTTAAAAATTTAAACTAAATTTAATGTAATTTTTCTAGCTTTATTGGAATATAATCTAAAATAATAAAGCATAATATGCTAATTAGACCAGACGTCCTTCTGGATGTCCTTTCTTCCAGACAAAGCCACAGTGGGTGGGGGCTAAGGCAGAGGCCCCCAGCCGTGGCGGTGGTGGGCCGGGGCCTGGGTCAAGGCCCTTGTATGAATTTCGTGCACTGGGCCTCAAGTTGATGTATAATATTGTATAAGTTCAGGATGTACAATATGATGATTTAATATGTTGTGGATTGATTACCAAGATAGTTCATACCTCCATCACCTCACATAATTACCATTTTTTTTGTGTCTGTGATGAGAACATTTAAGTTCTACTCTTTTAAAAATGTTTAAGTTTATAATTTAGTTAACTATAGTCACCAAGCTGCACATTATAGCCCCAGAACTTATTTATCTTATAAGTGGAAGTTTGTATCCTTTGTCTGGCATCTGCCCACTCTCCCCCTGCCCCAGACCCTAGCAACCACCATTCTACTCTCTGTTTCTATAGTTCAGCTTTTATGTTTGCCACATATAAGTGATATAATACACTATTTATCTTTTCCTATTTTTATTTTTAAAATTGTATTTATATGTTTTTGTTATTAAATTGTAAGAATGCCTTATATACTTTGGATATTAACCCCTTATCAAATAAATGTTTGCAAATATTTTATTTCAATTTTAAAACAGATTCTATATTCAGTTTGAATACTGAAAAATATTTAAATACCTGAGGATTAACTTCAGCATGTGAATCTACCTTTTAAACTGTAAATTTTATGAAATCTAACTATAAATCAAATATTCCCAATGAAAAATTCAAAAGTAAATTGAGGTGCTATAACTGTAAAACATACACATAATACAATAAAAATAATTTAATAGTTCATTAATAATTTTCATAATAATTATATCTTGAAATGACAACATTTTGGATCTATTGGGTTAAATACAATGCATGATTAAAATTAATTTCCTCTATATTACTTTTACTTTATTATGGCTTCTAGGATAATTAAAATTATATATGTGCCTCACATTGTAGTTCAATTGGGCAGCACTGGCATAATTATTGTTTTCATATATATTCATTATCTCAACAAACTATGATAGACTTCATGAAGAAAAGGGTGTTTTATCAAACATAATTATCTCAATAATTCAGGGCACTATGATGTGTTATGTTATTCAGTAAAAATATAATAACAAAAAGACACACAATTCATATAACACATGTATATAAAACAGTGTAATGTAAGTAATATAAAGAAAAATCAGGTTACTATTACTGGTTGATAGTTACAATCCACTTAAGCAATAGAATAAGACATTATTTACTATTGAAGCCTTAGAAAAGAAAATAAGACACAATCACTGATCAAAACACCTTTTATGCCAAAATATTTGAAGCCAACTTATCTTTTATTTTCAGAGGAAATTAAAAAAAAATTACAAAAACATGCTATTATAAGGATAACATATAGCTTGTGATATGTAATCATATCCTATATAATAAAGAGGTAATATGCAAATTGACCCTCACACCGTCACACAAGATGGCTGCCCCCATGTGGTCAAAGATGGCTGTCACAAGATGGCTGGCAGGGGAGGGCAGTTGTGGGTAGATCAGGCCAGCAGGAGAGGGCAGTTAGGGGTGACCAGGCCAGCAGGGTAGGGCAGTTGGGGGCAATCAGGCCTGCAGCGGAGGGCAGTTAGGGGTGACCAGGCCAGCAGGGGAGGGAAGTTGGAGGTGATCAGGCTGGCAGGAAGGCGAGCTGGCAGGAAGGCGAGCAGGAAGGTGATCAGGCTGGCAGGAAGCCAGCAGTCCACAGAGATCGGGCCTAAACCAGCAGTCAGACATCCCCCTAGGGGACCCAGATTGAAGAGGGTGCAGGCTGGACTGAGGGACAACTCCCCTCCCCCTCAGTGCACAAATTTTGTGCACTGGGCCTCTAGTAGTCTGGTAATATTACTTTGATGCCAAATATAATGTAAGAGATACCAACATTCAATGTTTATTGGCAACTACCAAAATCCATTGCTGTAGGCATCTTGGGAAGAAAATATGCAGGACCTCTGGAAGGCAGAGATGATTAAAGCCAAAATAATTTTACATGTTGTGTAGGGGATGTTTGAATATTTGAAAATATTTTTAGTTAGAAGAATTAAAGAAGAATTCATATTGACAGTTACTTTTTAGTTGGGTTGTACTCTTAGCAAAAAGATATTCTGTATCTGCAAGATAATTTTTATAAATTAAACACATTATCATATTTAATGTATGAAGAGTACTTAATGCTTTAATCAATGCTTCTGAACATGTGCATGGAGGTCCCTAAAGACACTTTCATGTGGTCCCTTTCTCTAATTTACATATCTGTGTGAACTATAATTTTCTTCAATTACAAAACCTGAAATGACATTTCACAACAGATTGAATGCACAAGCTGATATGAAAATCCAGCTGTGAACAACAAAGGAAATAATAGAAACATCTTTTTCTAAGTAAAATGATGTCATTCTTCTTATTCTTTCTTTGGTTTGAAAAATATTTTTCAGGAAAATGTATTACTTATGCTAATGTAATAAATTATTTTTTGTTATTTTAAAGCTAATATATATTTTTTAATTTCCTATTTAACTTTCTAACAGAATAAACTGATAGTTATAATCCATGTCAACATAAGCTCTTTGAGGCACTTTTTCCACTTTCTTTTTTTAAAAATATTTTTTAAAATATTAAAAATATCTCCCCTTTTTTCCCCCAATTGTCCTTCTCCACCAAAGCCCACCCAAGCCCAGGCCTTCATCACCCTATTATCTTTTTCCATGGGCAACACATATATGTGTATAAGTTCTTTGGTTAATCTCTTCCCACCCACCCTCAGCCCTCCTTCCCTCTGAGATTCATCAGCCTATTCCATGTTTCCATGACTCTGGTTCTATTTTATTCATTAATTTATTTTGTTCCTTAGATTCCTTATTCATTTATTTTGATTTTTAGATTCAATTATTGATAGATATATATTTATTATATATATTATATATTTTCTTTATTTTTTATTTTTGATTTATTATTATTATTATTATTATTATTATTATTATTCTGACTCTTCAACATTTCATGTAATACTGGTTTGGTGGTAATGAACTCCTTTAGCTTTATCTTGTCTCTGAAGTTATTTATCTGACCTTCAATTCTAAAAGACAACTTTTCTGGGTAGAATAATCTTGGTTGTAGGTCCTTGCTTTTCACCACTTTGAATATTTCTTGCCACTCTCTTCTGGCCTGCAAAGTTTCTGTTGAGAAATCAGCTGACAGTTTATGGGCACTACCTTGTAGGTAACTAACTGCTTTTCTCTTGCTGCTTTTAAGATTATATCTTTATCTTTAACCCTTGGCATATTAATTATGGTGTGTCTTGGTGTGGACCTATTTGGGTTTATCTTGTTCGGGACTCTTTGTGCTTCTTGGACTTGTAAATCTATTTCTTTCACCAGGTAGGTGAAGTTTTCTGTCATTATTTCTTCAAATAGTTTTTCAATTTCTTCCTCCCTCTTTCCTCCTTCTGGCACCTGCATGATTCCAATGTTGGTATACTTGAAGTTGTCCCTGAAGCTCCTTAAACTATCTTCATATTTTTGTATTCTTTTTTTTCTTTTTGCTGTTCTAACTGGGTGTTTTTTCTTCCTCATATTCCAAATCACTGATTTTATTCTCAATGTCCTCTACTCTACTGTTGATTCCCTATACATTACTCTTTATTTCAGTTAGTGCATCCTTTATTTCTGACTGGTCCTTTTTCATGTCATTGATGTTCTCATTAAATTCCTTGAAATTCTCACTAAGTTCCTTGACATTCTCAATAAATTCCTTGAAGCTCTCATTAAGCTATGGGGCAGGCTGAGTTCAGTGGCTATTTGTTTGAGAGATTTTAGGAAAGTCTGAGTCCTGACCAGGACAGGCCATTCATATGGAAAAGCCCCTGCAAACAGTTTAGGTGGGGCTGAAAATTGGGTGGAGATTTCAGAGAATCACCAGGGCAGAGTGAGCAGTGTGGGAATGTTGATGGAGACTTAGATATGTTGCCTGCCAGTCAGCTTTTGGCAGAGGAACAATGACTTCTGCCAGCATTTTTTTTTTTTCTGGGAGAAAGCTTCCCTCCACCCCCCAGTTCTTGTCTTGATACCAGACAATTTAGTTTCTCCCCATATGTCCCTGGATTCTTTCAAGCTGCAGCCCCAGTGCTGGATCTCAGAGGGAGTGAGTCTGAGTAAGTTTTGCACAGGGCCTTTAAGAGGAACTGCCTGGGTCTCCAGATGCTTCTGTGTCACTCAGCCACAATCCCTACTGGTGTTTATATCCCAAAGTTATAGAGATTTCTCTCCTTGGCACTGGAGCTTTGAGATTACAGTTCTGATGTGAGGCTGAGACCCTTGATCCTCACAGGAGGCCTCCTTAGCCAAGATATACCTTCTGATTAAAAATATGCCACACATGGGTGTTGAACCAGCCCGTTTTGTGCCTCCACCCCTCCTACCAGTCTCATTGTGCTCTCTTTTTTTAATTCTCTAGTTGTAGGGCTTCCATTCAGCCAGATTTTAGGTGGTTCTGAATGATGGTTGTTCTGTATTTTAGTTGTAATTTTGATGTGATTGTGGGAGGTGGCGAGTATTAGATTTACCTACACTGCCATCTTGGTTCCTCCTCCGACCTCTTTGAGGTTCTTAATCATTTGCTTAAATGTATAGGGTGTCGTGGATCCAAAATCTTTTAGAATTGTTGCTTTAAAAGTTCCTCCTTTAATTTTATAATTACCAGGGTGAGGAAGCCATGAAGGCACACTGCTCAGATCTCCCTTCAAGGTAACTTGATGCAAGAAGGTAGGTGACACACAATCAGCCTCAAGCTGCATAATGTCGAGTATAGGATTTTATTAACAGACATTCTTTGCTCTGGGCCCTTGCCGAGCCGAGAATCTCTCAAAGCTGAACTACACAGTCTGAACTCCGAGACCTTCTTCCTTTTTTATAAATGTCAGTCTTGCATCATGACCTGAAGTTTCTCTTACCTACTCCTTTCTCCTCTCCCTGCTAGTTTTCATAGGCATTTCTTCTAGTAAGTCTCTTGCACATCTGATTTCATCTTGATGCCTGCATCTTAAAGAATCTGAACTGTAATATAAATTTAGTAAGGGGAACTATATCATAATTGATGATTGTGTGATATTTTGACAGCCTAGAAGTGCAATCTCATTTGTATAATATTATACTGCTCTTAACTTTGGCCAATAGAATTTCTTGCATATTTATATGGGATATGTATTTGAAAGTAGGAAATATTTCATTTATTGTATGAAATAGTTTATTCACTTTTTCTGAAACCTCTTTCCAAATAATCCTCTTGTTATCTATGCCTCACAGTAGTTTTCATATTGTTTTATTTTTAATTATTTATTTTTTGGTTTTGTCTTAGGGGTTTTGAGATGCATCTTCAGGAGTGGCCATTGTAGAAAGAATAGATGATAGAAGAACAAGAGGATCCTAGGGAGGTAGTTTCCATACTGCCTTTTTCAATTCAAACAAAACTACTCTTCTTTATAGAATTCATAAATTTTAATTTGATAAGAGGTTTCCTTTGAAAGTGGGAAAATACTAAAAAATAAATGAATAAACCAATTGCCAATTTGATCTGAATTTTATATATTAAGAAATACATAATGTTGGTATTTGCTTTCTTAGCAAATAATACCAAGACATCAAACCCTCAGTAATACTTCATTTAATTCTATTATGATTTGATTCATGGAAGAGTGTACTATTATATCTATTGTTTTGTGGCCTGAAAATGAAATGTTCTCATCATTAGAATATGTGTGATCTTAAGTGATGCATAATGTACAACCCGCCCCCCCCAAAAAAAAAAAAAGAAAAACCTTTCTCAATGTCTGAAAGAAGTGAAATAAATTATTTTAGTGCTGCTTGATAACATTTCCAAAATCATTTTGTATGATTTCTTAGATGGCAATGTGTCAGTGGAACAATACTGGAAATCAAAGGATAAATACAGGGAACAGTGTAAAGATTCATAAGCAACTGATGATTTTTGTCATTGTCTTTGAGAACTGGACTTAAATTTACTTTTGAACTAAGTTTTTAGGGAATTTTGATTCATTTAGAAACCTGTGTAGTCAATTTACCAAAAATATAATGAGAGGATGGCTTTTGGTGATGACCTTCTTCACACACAAAATGCATGTACTACTTATAGTTATATTATTATGAAAATATCAGAGGTGTATAATAACTCTTTGGTATTATAATGACATCAATTATCAGGGATTTATACTCAGCAGATGATCAAGAACAACACAAAACCAAAAAAAGCATGAAAATATGACACAAAATGCATAAAAAAATAAGACAAAGTACTGTTTACTGTTCAAAGCCACTGACTGATAAATACAACAGTTTATTTCTAGTTATCTGCAACAAAGAATTATGAGCCAACAAAAAAAGAAAGGAAACATAGAGCGACAGAGAGAGAGAGAGAGAGAGAGAGAGAGAGAGAGAGAGAGAGAGAGAGAGAGCAGAAAAAGTATAACAGCTCCTAGAATGGTGCAGGTACCTGTGGTTGGAGTATCTGACCATGGGACATCAAGTGAATATGTGCCACACCTTGTCACACCTCATTATCAGGTGGAAGATTTCAAGATCACTGAGTCATAATAAGAATAGATGGATTAGCATCTTTTGAAATTAACAAAATTCACAATAATATTACCAAGTATTAACGTGGGTGTGAAGAAGGTAATCTGAATACATTACTGTTGATCATCTAAATTTGGATATCTTTTGCAAAGAACATTTGAAAATTGGTATTATAATTTTTGAAAATTATCAATACTGTAATTTTATTTCTTGGAATGTATGTTAAGAAAACTCTAAGAAGAAAAAATAGTTCAAATACCTAAGTACAAAAATATTCATGTGTCATATATCAGATAGGAAAACACTGTACAACCTAAAGTACAACCTAAAGTTTCAAGGAAAGGGCCAGGCTCCAGAGCACTTATTATTATTATTTTTTTTGGCATATGCATTCTTACTGAATGTCCTATGATTTTTAAATATTGCTTCTGCTATTGTTTGCTTTTTTTTATCTTCCATTCACCATTCAATCCACACTAATATGACTTATGGTTTCACACTTTGCCCCAAACAGTCCTACTAGCATCTCCATTAATAGCTACTATTTGTCTCTGAGAAAGTTTTATACCAGCATAGATAACATATTCTGACATCTAACTTTCGTCTCCAGCCTCATCTCAAACATCTCAAACAGCCTTATATCCATCTTACTCTCCTCTCCGTTGCCCACTCCAGTTTATGTCTTTAGAAAGTTTTTTTTTTTTTTTATATCCAGGCGTGTCTGACACTAAGTTTGACTTACCTAACTCTACCACCATAGCGTTTTCCATAGCTTCTCATTGTACTTCAAATGAAGAACAAGATCCTTAAACTGATCAGCAAGGTCCTGTACTGTACGGTCCCTGTCAGCTTCTCCAGCACCTTCTGGCCATTCTCTTTGTCTCTTCCACACTGGCCTTCCTTCAGTTTCTGGAACATGCCCTTTTCCTCCAACGTGAGACTTTTGCACACATGAGTTCCTTCCTTGAGAAGGTTTATCACCTCCTTCTTTTTCTTTAGAAAGCAGCTAAATTCTGATTTATTTTGGATGCCGTTGTTAATCCTCCAAATGAGATCATTTTTCTTGGTTACACTCTCTAGTAAAATCATGCTTTCAGCTCCCCTGTGCTACACCTTTTGTAGAAAGTAGCTCATTTCATAATTTTACAATGCCATGCAATTATTTAAGTATTTGTTTATTTAAATTATATAATTAAATATCTGTCTAAATTACATTTTATTTATATGAGTATTTGATTAATATCCCTAACAGAACTGTAATTGTGGTTAGAATTGATATTTTGCTTTTATCAGGATATAATTCCCAGTGTTAAACATGTAGTGGGGGGGGGGGGCTATAAATGAGCATTTCTTATTTAGTTATAAAGTATGAACTTTGTCCCACAAACTAATGAAAATGAACTATTCAAAATACTCTCTTTTGGCAAATTGGAACTATGCTCAATTATAGATACAGGGATTATTGTAATTAATTTTCATGATTATAGTTGGTAGCATTAAAATAAATAACCTAGAACTGGATATAAGGATTGACAACTTTGTGTGTTTCCTTTGATCTTCCGTATCCTAAATAAACCTAGTTTAGTTATATTGAAACATATAGTTTTAACATAAGGTCCTTCCTTGAATAAGAAGATAAAAACTTTACCAAACTCTTACAGTATTATGCCATAACAATAGTACCAAGATTTTCTAAAGGAACAAGACACTAATAATTTAAAATGCATATCCCAATACTCACTAGTATTAATGTGTATGAGAATGCATGTGTGTGTGTGTGTGTGTGTGTGTGTGTTTATATCTAATTTATCTATATTTTAATATTGCTTTATGGAACAGGACTTTTTGTAAGAATCACACCTCCCCTCGTTTTTATTGTTGTTTAAATGTTACTCCTAGCTATAAAAGAGGGGGGAAAAAAGCTTTAGGGTTACAGAGGGGTCTTCAAAAGAGACAGAGACATGCAGAAAACTGATTTGTTTTCATAAGTTTCAAATGGTTGGGAAATATAATACCAGTGTAGATTGGATAGAATATACATTTACAGGTAACTTAAAAGTATGCTCACATGAGCAGCATAAGCTTTATTAGAATTTTAGTGCTTAGGGCTTTCTTTGCTTTTTCTGAATTTTCCTTTTAAAAAATTTAATAAATATTTAATAAATAAATATTTATTAAATTGAGGTGACATTGTTCAGCATGAACATATAGGTTTCAGGTGTGGCTTTCTATGGTACAAGATCTGTATGTTGCATCATGTGCCCACCGCCCAAAGTCCAATCTTCTCCTGTCACATTATATTTAGGACCCTCTTCTCTTCCCACCTCCTTCCATCTGGCAACTACCACACTGCTGTTTGTGTTCATGACTTTCAATTTTATATACCACATATGAGTGAAATCATATGATTCTTAGCTTTTTCTTACTGACTTATTTCACTTAGCATAATGTTCTCAAGGTCCATCCATGTTGTTGCAAATGGCGCTATTTCACCCTTTCTTATGGATGAGTGGTATTCCATTGTGTACATGCACCACATCTTATCCAGTCCTCTATTGCAGGGCCCTTTGGTTATTTCCATGTCTTGGCCACCATGAATTACCCTGCAATGAACATAGGGGTGCATATATCTTTGCAAATACATGATTTTGAAGTTTTTGGGTATACATCAAGGAGAGGGATTTCTGGGTTGTATGGTAGCTCTATTCTTAACTTTTTGAGGAATCATCAGACTGCTTTCCTTAGTGATTATACTAGTTTACATTTCCACCATCAATGAATGAGGGTTTGCTTTTCCCCACAATCTCTCCAACACTTATTGCTTGTCTTGTTGATATTGGCCACTCCAACAGGTGGAAGGTGGTATCTCCTAGTTGTTTTGATTTGCATTTTCTTAATTGCCAGTGAGGTTGAACATATTTTTATATGTCTAGTAGAGGCCCAGTGCACAAAATTTGTGCACTCAGAGGGGTCCCTCAGCCTGGCCTATGCCCTCTCACAGTCTGGGAGCCCTCAGGGGATGTCCGACTGCTGTGGAGGCAGGAGAGGCTCCCACCACTGCCGCTGTGCTTGGTTGAGACTGGCTTCTGGCTGAGCAGCACTCCCCTGTGAGAGCGCACTGATCAGTAGGGGGAAGCTCCTACATTGAGTGTCTACCCCCTGGTGGTCAGTGTGTGTCATAGTGACTGGTCATTCTGCTCTTCGGTCTATTTGCATATTAATCTTTTATTATTTAGGACTAGAGGCCCGGTGCACGAAATTCGTGCACAGGAGGATGTGTCCCTTAGCCCAGCCTGCACCCTTTCCAATCCGGGACCCCTTGCAGGATGTCCGACTGTCCATTTAGGCCCGATCCCGGCCTAAACAGGCAGTCGGACATCCCTCTCACAATCCAGGACTGCTGGCTCCCAACTGCTTGCCTGCCTGCCTTCCTGATTTCCCCTAACCACTTCTGCCTGCCAGCCTGATCATCCCCTAACCACTCGCCTGCCAGCTTGTTTGCCCCTAACTGCCCTCCCCTGCACCCTCTCCAATCCGGGACCCCTTGCAGGATGCCAGACTGTCCGTTTAGGCCTGATCCCGGCCTAAACAGGCAGTCGGACATCCCTCTCACAATCCAGGACTGCTGGCTCCCAACTGCTTGCCTGCCTGCCTTCCTGATTTTTAGTATATAGGTCTTTCACCTTCTTTGTTAGGTATTATCCTTTTGGTTGCAATTCCAAAAGGAATTGTTTTTGTCATTTTTTTTCTGAGGTTTTGTTGTTAATATACAGGAAGGCAATGCATTTTTGCACAATGATTTTATATCATGCAACTTGACTATATTTGTTTACTATTTCTAATAGTGTTTTGGTAGAGTCTTTAGGGTTGTTTTTTTGTTTTTTGTTTTTAATAAACAGAACTAGTGGCCTGATGCACAAAATTTGTGCATGGGGGGCAGTTCCCTCAACCCAGCCTGCACCCTCTCCAATTGGGGACCCCTTGGGGGATGTTCGACTGCCTGTTTAGTCCTGATCCCTGTAGGATCGGGCCTAAAATGGCAGTTGGACATCCCTCTCACAATCTGGGATCACTGGCTCCTAACCACTCACCTGCCTGCCTGCCTGATCGCCCCTAACTGCCTCTGCCTGCCTGCCTGTTCACCCCTAACTGCCCTCCCCTCCTGGCCTGATCTCATCCCCAACTGCTCTCCCCTGCCAGCCTGATCTCGCCCCCAACTGCTTTTGCCTGCTATTCACCCCTAACTGCCCTCCCTTGCCGGCCTGATCTCATCCCCAACTGCCCTTCCCAGCCAGCCTGGTTGCCCCCAACTGCCCTCCCCTGCCAGCCTTATCTCGCCTCTAATTGCCCTCCCCTGCTGGCCTGATCTTGCCCCCAACTTCTCTCCCTGACAGCCTGATCACCCCTAGTGGCCTCTGCCTTAGCCCCCACCACCATGGCTGTGTCCAGAAGAAAGTCAAACATCCAAAAGAGGACCAGTTGACCCAGTCTAATTAGCAGATTACCCTTTTAGTAGTATAGGTAGATTATATATGATAGGATTGCTTAAATGGGGTTGGGGGGGAGCCTTTTTCATCAGGAGGAGATGCTCTTGGAAGACAAAAATACATAATTCCTATATCTGGACTGATAACCAGCCATATGCACTATACTGCCAAACCAGTCATTAAAAGATTGAACCACTTTCTTACACCTTACACCAAACAGCTGTTGCCCTTAAAACCCCTCCTCAGCCCCCACCTTAGTTTCTGCCTTCGCACTTCACCTAGATTTGGTTCTGATTGGTCAATTTCTTTGCCAGTCAGTGTCAAAAGCTCCACCTCCTAGGAAGCCATTGGCTCCTCACATTTCACCCTGATTTGGTTCTGATTGGTCGGTTTCTATGCCAGTCAGCATCTCTGGGCCTATCAATGGGCCTGATCAGAGAGTCAGGGCTGTTCAGCAGCCCTAGGGGCGGCCCAAGAGAAAGAATGGTGCGGCTGCTGGCCAGGCCCAGAGCGAAAGAGAGAGGCAAGTGTTGATAAACAGCTGCCCTCGGATGCTACGGATCAGACCCTGCTTTTCTCTCCCTGGGCCTCTCTTCAGGCCTGATCTGCAGCCCCCTCGGCAGTCAGTGCTGGGCCGTGGTGCCCGCAGCAGCAGCAGTCAGTAATGGGTCACCACGCCAACCCAGCAGTGATTTCTGGTTGGTCGAGCCTTCAGTCATTTTTGGATGTTATGACCCTGGGTTTTTATATATTGGGATTATGTCATCTGCAAAAAGGGACAGATTTACTTTTCTTCCTTCTCTATTTGGATGTCTTTTATGTCTTTCTCTTGCTTTCTTGCCCTGGCTCGAACTTAAAGCACTATGTTGAATACCAGTGGTGAAAGTGGACATCCTTGCCTTGTTCCTGATCTTAGAGGAAAAGCTTTCAGTTTTTCACCATTGAGTATGATATTAGCTGAAGGATTATCATTGATGGCCATTATTATGTTGAGGTACTTTCCTTCTATTGCAATTTTATTGAAAAATGGATTTAAAAATTGACTTTGTAGTTTATCAAATGCTTTTTCTGTATCTATTAATAAGATCATATTATTTTTATCCTTTCTTTTGTTAATGTGGTGTATTACATTGATTGATTTGCATGTGTTGAACCATCCTTATGCCCCTGGAATAAACCCCACTTGATCATGATGTATTATTTTTTGGATGTACTGCTGTATTTGATTTGCAAGTATTTTGTTTAGGATTTTTGCATCTGTATTTATCAGAGATTTGGTCTGTAATTTCATTTTTTTTGTGTGTTATTATTGCCAGGTTTTGGTATCAGGATTATATTTGCCTCATAGAATATGTTAGGAAGTATTGTCTCCTCTTAAAAATTTTTGGAAAAGTTTGAGAAAAAAGGTTTTAAATCTTGTTTGAATGTTTGGTGGAATTTACTGGTAAAGCCATCTGTCCTGGATTTTTATTTTTGGGGAAGTTTTTCATGATTGTTTCAACTTCCTCACTGCTGATTGGTATATTTAGATATTCCAGTTCTTCATGATTTAATGTAGGAATGTTATTATTTTTCTAGAAACTTATCTATTTCTTCTAGGTTATTGAATTTTATGGCTATAGAATTGAATAATATTCTAGTATGATTTTCTGTGTATCTGTGATGTGTGAGGTGACTTTTCCTCTCATTTCTTATTTTGTTTATATGGTCTTTTCCCTTTTTTTCCTTAGTGAGTCTAGCCAGGAATTTGCCAGTTTTATTAATCTTTTCAAAGAACAAGCTCTTTGTTTTATTAATTTTTTATAGTCTTTTTGTTCTCTATTTTATTTCATTCTGCTCTAATTTTTATTATTTCCTTTGTTCTGCTGGCTTTGGTCTCCTTTTGTTCTTTTTCTATTACTGTAAGATGTGATGTTAGGTTGTTTACTTGGGATTTCTCTTATTTCTTGAGATAGGCCTGCAATGATATAAAGTCCCCTTTTATTGCTGTATCACAGTGATTTTGATATGTCATATTGTCATTCTCATTTGTCTCTATATATCTTTTGATATTATATTTTACTTCTTCTTTGACACGGTCATTTTTAGTAGTATGTTGTTTAATGTCTAGGCATTTGTGGGGTTTTTTACTTCCTTTTTGCAGTCAATTTATAATTTCAAGGCATCATGGTCAGAGAATATGCTTGGTATAATTGCAATCTTCTTGAATTTTTTTGATGTTAGTTTTGTGAACCAACATATAGTTTATCCTTCAGAATGTTCCATGTGCACTGGAGAAGAATATATAACCTGATGTTCTGGAATGGAAAGTTCTGTAAATGTCAATTATATCCATTTGGTCTAGTGTTTCATTTAAGACTGATATTTCTTTATTGATTTTCTGTTTGGTTGATTTGCCTAGAGTTGTCAATGGAGTATTAAGTTTCCCAACTATGATCGTGTTTTGTTCTGTTTCTCCCTTTAATTCTGTGAGTAGTTGTTTTATATATTTCAGTGCTCCCTGGTTGGGTACATATATTGTATATTAAGAAGTGTTATGTTTTCTTGATGTAGTGTTCCCTTTATCATTTTAAAATGTCCATCTTTGTCTTTTTATTTTCAATTTTAGTAAGCATAAATTATATTTCCATTTGATCACTATCATGTTTTTAAAATAAGTGTTTGTGAACATCACTATGTTCAGAAATTTTGAATCAGTTCTTGTGTAAAATTTATTATCCAGACTATACTTCTCACATGCAAGTCTTCATCACTGCTCAGAGTGTCAAAAAATCTAAATAATAAAAGCCTAAGCAACCATTACGGCAGAACGACCAGAACGACTGGTCGCTATGATGCACACTGACCACTAGGGGGCAGACACTCAATGTAGGAGCTGCCCCCTGGTGGTCAGTGCACTTCTACAGGGGGAGTGCCACTCAGCCAGAAGCCGGGCTCACTGCTGGCAGGCGCAGCAGCGATGACAGGAGCCTCTCCCTTGCAGCTAGCTGAGCGGTAAGGAGCAGCAAGCAAGTGGGCGATAAGGAGCCAGGGGTCCCAGACTGCGAGAGGGCATGTGCTGAGCTGAGGGACACCCGCCCCCCAGTGCACGAATTTTGTGCACCGGTCCTCTAGTATTTAATGAAATCTATCAGAAACAGTTAACAGCATATGCAAAGAGAACCTAGAACTTTAAGCATCTGAATTTTTATGGATATAATAAAAATCTCCTACAAAATGCATTGCCTGTGTAGGGAGATTTTAACTGACACAGTTAGACTTTATAAACAGATGGGATCACAGTTGCTCTGTTTCAGGACACCATGTCATTTTGAATGTGCTGCCCTGCAACAGCACGCTCTTCCCACTAGCCCACTCATGTCAGTTTTTCACCTTCTGGTTCATCAGAGTTTCATTAGCTCAAAACTGCATCACCTTGTGTCAGGTGCAAGTCGACAGGTAGTTCATAACCCTTTGCTGTCAGAATTAACATTCATGATACTACTTAAACTGTGGTGCAAATTTAGAGTTCATTATTAAATGAGGCATATGCTACTACACTTATAACTGATTCAGTCTCGTTATTTTTAGTTTGACCTTTTCTGTATTCATCAAATCAGTTTGGAAATAGACATTGAGGTACCCTTTACAGTTAGTTATAAAAATTTCTATTGCTGATATTTTAATAGGAGTTTTCCACATTCTCTAATAATAAATGTTAGTTCCATAATAAATGTTAGACTTCAATGATCTTTTAAATAAGAGTGAGGTAAGCATGTATCCCCTGGATATTAATGAACTTTTTTTTCAACCCTGAGATAACTTCACTGTCTAAGCATAACTCGATTTTAAAGAATACACCTTCCTTTAGGTATTAAAAGTGACAAAAGTAGAACTAAGGTGAACAATTAGTAATATGGATTATTGTAAATTATGAATTCTTTTCTGACTCTCTCTACCCTTTCCTTATTAATCTAACATTAAACAATATCAAACCCAGGAAAAAAGATAATATTCAATACAAAACACTACACATTTTTCTTCTTAATTACAGCTAAAGCACATCTTAATATTTTAATTGGGATTTTCATAGCATGTTTCTTTGAAAGTACTACTAGAACAGTACTGTTTCATTAAGGACAAAGTCTAAGAACCATAACAACAGCAACAAGAACAACAACAATGGAAAAGGTAAAGGGGCACATAACTGCACATTGAAGAAGAACAGTATTTAAGTTTAATAAAGATCAAATCAGGAGATACAATTCTTAAACGGTGCTTTTGGCCTTCCTTTTTCTTTTTGCTGATGCTATGGGGAAAGTGTGGAATTTTGCATTGATTCCTTACTCTATAAATTTTATGGATTTGGAGTTGCTCCTGTGTAATAGAAGTTGTATGTACCCAATTGACTACTTCTTTTTTCTTCTTTAACTATCCTTCTACAGCAATCTGAATATAATTATGTGGCTTTTATGCCTATTGACAAATGAACTCATGGGTGATTTGTAGCCTAGGGAAATTGAGATAGACTGTGGAAGGTTTCTTGAGATGCTGGAGGTGAATTCTTTAAGAAAGAGCAGATGGAGAGACTATTTTAAAAGCAGCTTTTCTGTCACATCATAATGCCTCGATGGCATTGCTGGCTTGCTGAAGCAGGACCAGAGGAGAAATGTTACTAAGAGATCTGCATTATGACTTTGCTGTTTCTTCACTTGCAACATCATCAAGTGGTGTCATTTATTTGATTTTAAACTTGCAAGATTTTCTTGTATTTCACATAATGCATTTTCTATTAAGTTGGAAACATACACACAAGAAGGGCTTACTCATTTTTTACCAATTCAGATGCTTAAGAGAAACTGGTTTGGAAAAAGGATAGCAATAAAACAAACAAACAAAATAACTGTGCTTCTCCTGTGAATTGGATTTGAAAGGGTTGAAATTCTTCCCATTTTAAGAGCATATATGTATTTTTGCTACTAAGTGTTCTCCATTTTTATTTATCTTTACAGGGTGCTGTGAGAATTGATTTAGGTTTCACACACATTTTTACTTTTACTTTGCAGATGTTTTGAAAGCAACTTAAATCTCAGTTAGGGTGAATGTTCACAATCTAGAGTAATTCAAGTACAAAAAGAAGGAGGCACATGATATAGCTAATATGCTCAAAACTAAGAATTTCTGAGATTATTGTGTAAGGAACTAATGTTTTGAAAATTTCACTAGAGATAGAAATATTTCCAATCCCATGTTAAACTTTTTTCTGCTTTATCTGTGTTTCCAGCCCATGATGACATTATATGCTTCTTGAATATATATGAATAAAGTAAACACATTTTATCCAAAAATTAAGAAAAACTATTTATTTTATATAATCACCTGAAATTCTCTCTTCCCTCCCTATTTACATTACCTATGTATTATAGGTACAATGCTAGTTAATATTTTCTTTTATATTAAAACTAGAGGACCAGTGCACGAAATTTGTGCATGGGTAGGGTCCCTAGGGACTGCTGGCTGTCGGCTGGGGCCTCCCTTCTCCTGGCTGCCTGCCACCATGCCCACGGCCTGGGTGGGGCCAACCTGCACCCTGCTGAACTCCGGTTGAACTCCCGGGTTGAGGAAACAATTTGCATATTAAGCTTTTATTATATGGGATATGTAATATATTTTCACATTAAAATATATCATATTGAAATACATTTTGATATTAGGTTGGCTTTTTATATTGGCAGATAGATTGTTAAAAACTCTAACATTCCTTGTAATAAAAAAAAAAAAAAACTTTAGAAAATCAGTATTCAACACCTTTGCTTATTTCTAAAGTGATGGGTAAGGATAGTTTGCTGGAATTTCTAACAATTTCCATTTTTTTATTACTCATTTGGTATATGATAAAAATTTTGCATTTTTAAAATATATTTTTCCTTGAGTACCCATAGTCATTGCAGCATTATTTACAATAGCCAAGATGTGGAAGCAAAACAAATGTACACCCATAGATGAAAGAGTAAAAAAAAATGTAGTACATAGATACAATTGAATATTATTCAGTCCTAAAAAAGAAGGAAATCCTGTCATATAATGGACATGGATGAAACTTGAGGTCATTATATTAAGTGATATAAGCTAATCAGAAAATTATTATTGCTTTTTAAATACATTCTTACTTTAATAGATTAATCTGGCTCATTTACTCCATTTACTTTCTGGGAAATTTAATTGAAATACTGAATTGCAAAAGTATGGTATCCTACAAAATGTGATAACCCGGCCTAGAAATTCAGATCTTTGCCAAACTTCACCAAATGTCAGCATTTTATTTTTACTTTTAAAACTTGATTATTTTAATCATCTAACTAGAAACTTTATGCTGAGTACCATGATCATTGATTCTTTCCCTTCAGTGAATCTTATTTCAATCATGAAAATGTTAAATACAGGAAAGTAAATTACCTAAAAGTAATTTTAGATGAAAAAATAATATAAATTAAAATGAATAATAAACAAAAAGGAGAATGGCTAAGTTCATTCATGTGCAATAATTATTTTACCTTGCATAAATGAAGTGAGAATAAACATAATATTAATAAAACTATTTATGCTTATTTTTAAATATATTTTTAGTTTCTTTTTTCTTAATTTGCCTTTTTTGGGTAGAACAACTTGATGACTTTGCAAAAATGTTAGCATCATTAGTATGCATGTGTGATGTAGAAAAGGATAGATTTAAATAAAAATATAAATGGGCTTTAATTCAGAAACCAATTTTGAAAAACATATATTTTTTTCAATATAATTTTTTTATTGATTTCAGAGAAAAAGGGAGAGGGAGATAGAGATAGAAACATCAATGATGAGAGAGAATCATTGATTGGCTGCCTCCTGCACACCCCACACAGGGGATTGAGCCCGCAACCCAGGCATATGCCCTGAAAGGGAATCGAACCGTGACTTCCTGGTTCTTAGGTTGACACTCAACTGCTGAGCCATGCCAGCCAGTGAAAAACGTATATTCTTGATTAGATATACAATCATAGGTAAATTGTAGCTATTATGATCTTTCCCACCTCTCAAATTAAAAATGGAATAATTCTAGCCCTGGCCAGTGTGGCTCAGTTGGTTGGAACATCATCCTGTACACCAAAGGGTGATGGACATGATTCCAGATGAGGTTACATACCCAGATTGCAGGTTTAATCCCTGATGGGGATGTCTCTCTCTCTCTCTCTCTCTCTCTCTCTCTCTCTCTCTCTCTCTCTCTTCCTCTCCCTTCCTGTCTCTAAAATCATTTGTTTTTAAATGGAATAATGCTAAACTTAAAGGGCTTTTATGAGGTTTAAATGAGGTATTAATTACATGTCAAGCATAAAGTTTGTTTTTGTTTCTTTCTTTTCTT
This sequence comes from Eptesicus fuscus, assembly GCF_027574615.1. NCBI lineage: Eukaryota > Metazoa > Chordata > Mammalia > Chiroptera > Vespertilionidae > Eptesicus > Eptesicus fuscus. The sequence goes on from NC_072480.1 coordinate 24,567,815, forward strand.
TCCAAAAGTGAATATTTGATTTGATAATTTGGAACTCAGAAAACACCAGCTCAGGTAAAATAAAGATTAAATATTGCTGCTTTTCCCATAAATAACAGGTGATAGAATCATTAGTATTACAACAATACAAACCACTATCTAAAACCTTATACTGTCTAAAATTATTTTCAACCCATCCATAAGACACTGGATATGTTTTTTTAAAATATATTTTTATTTATTGGGCTTCTCTGTGGATTACTGACTATATGATGTGTTAGTGGACACTTATTTATGAATATTAATAAATCATTAAGTATAAGTATCTGTAAAAGAAAAAATACTTCTTAATCAATTATTTACGTTCATATTTAATAATTATTTAACTGAAAATCTATAATAATAAAAGCATAATATGCAAATTGACCAAACGGCCGAACAGCAGAACGACTGGCTGGATGACCTCCCGGATGACCACACTATGACATGCATTGGCACCAGGCCAGCCAAGGAGGGTGTGATGCAATTGGTTGGGGGCCCCGCCATCATCCCACAAATGCCCCGCAGAGGGAAGCCCAGGCCAACCTCTGCAGGGCGATCAATGGGGGAACTCTGCGATTGATCACCTCAAAGAGGGATGCCCAGGCCACTGGCCGGTGGGGTGATGGAAAAGGGTGGGGGCTCCATGATCGCCCCAAAGAGTGAGGCCCAGGTTACCTGCCGGCAGCACTACTGCAGGTGGGCAGGGCCTCCTTCTACAGAGCCAATGATCTTGGAGCCCCGCGATCGATCGCCCCACAGAGGGAGGCCCAGGCTACCCAGCAAGCAGTGTTGTAGTGGGTGAGTGGGGCCTCACCCACTAATTGACTGAATGACTGAATGACCGAACGACCGGTCAATTGGTCGCTATGACATGCACTGACCATCAGGGGGCAGACACTCAATGCAGGAGCTTCCCCCTGGTGGTCAGTGTGCTCCCACAGCAGGAGCACCACTCAGGTGACTGACATGGCCCAGTGGCCCACCAGCCTGGCAGCAGCCACTCACTCCCTCAGTAGTCCTGTAGATCCAATCTCCAGAGAATGGGCCAGGCACTGATGGACCAGTACCACCGGCACAATCCCGACAGTGCAGCCGGCCTCCTGGAAATCAGCCTCGGGCACCGTGGCCACTTCCCCTCCCTAGATGCTCCACAAGGAAGAAACGATATAAAAGTGGCTGCCAGGTGGCTCCCGATAACTGGCGAGAACATCAGCGGGATGGATCCAGATCCCCGGCTGGCAAGGGCATTCTACCACCTGCCTGGAGTGCCAATCATGTCCTGGCCCCCCTGCCCCCTCGGGACACAAGGCTCACAGCTGGTGAACACCATTGAGCCGGCACGAGCCCACGGCAGTCACAGGGGGGCCAGGATGAGCGGGAGCAGCAGGCAGGAGTGGCAGGCTGCATTGGACTGCAGGCTTCAGCCCACTCCCAGCAGGCCACCCCGAGGGACCCCACCCCTGCATGAATTTGTGCACTGGGCCTCTAGTGTAATATATATGTGAGTTGTGATATAGCCCTTTGCCAATTTGAAACAATCTGGAGAATGTTAAGGATTGTGGACTAGAAAGAGCTTGGGACACTGAATGTATATGTAGGCCACTAGAGCCTTCCTAGAAAGCTTACTCCCAGACTGCATGTCACATGTGAAAACGTGCACTTCTGTCATTCAAATGCCAAACTACACTTCCCTTTGGTATTTCATATTGCCCAAATATCTACCTTAGTTCTACAGTTAAAATTCCTTTCCTGTATTCAAGCAATATATCAGTTAGCTCTTGCCAAAAAATAAAAAACAAATCCCTAAATTTAAGGGCTTAAAAAACAACCATCATTTATTCTCACTCATCTGTAGATTTGCAGGCAGTTGGCTGATCTAGCCTAGCTAACCTGGTGGCTCTGCTGATCTCAGCTAAAGCCACTTTTGCCTCTGAAGGTTGGTTCATCTAGGCCAGTGGTTGGCAAACCACGGCTCGAGAGCCACATGCGACTCTTTGGCCCCTTGAGTGTGGCTCGGTGTTAGAACCACTTCTTCAAAATAGACTCACCCAGGCCGAAAACCGACTTCTGCGCATGAGCCACAAAGTTTCAATCACACTGTACGTGCATGCCCGCAAGTGGTATTTTGTGGAAGAGCCATACTCAAGTGGCCAAAGAGCCACATTTGGCTCGCGAGCCGTGGTTTGCCGACCACTGATTTAGGCTGTCCTCAGTTGGCTTGCCCAAATTCTTCCTATGGAGATGGAAGAGGCTGTAAAAAAGCAAAACCAATTGTGCAAGCACATTTCCAAGGTCTACTTTTGTTAGATCTATTAACATCCTCTTTGTGGGTTATTGAAAATCATAAGGCTTAATCCATCATCAAAGGTGTTATTTCCATGGAATTTAGGGAAAAGAGAGAACATTTTTGAGCAAAAATCTAATCCTTCTTCAGTCTTTACATTAACCCGAGAAGTGATTAAATGTGTAACCTGTGTGGAATGAACAGCTACTCAGAGCTACGAGTATTTCCAATAAGACTTCTGTTCTCACTTCCATATATCTAGGAGTAACGAGGGGACCCCAAACTCTTTTGTCATTTGAGTCAGAGATCCTTACCACTCTCTGTATCTCAGTAATAATCTTCTGCCTTTCTATCACCATCTGATTGAGACCCCAAGGATTTATTTCCTTTTTAAAATGGATCTTTATTGTTGAAAGTATTACAGATGTCCCCTTTGTGGGTTTTTTGTTGTTGCTGGTTTTCTTTCCCATTCACACCCTACACCCTACACCCACCCTTCCCAAGCCTTCACCACACTATTGTCTGTGTCCATGAGCTATGCATATACATATGCATGTGAATTCTCCAGTTTATCCGTATCCCCACAAGCCCACCCCTACCTTGCCTCTGAACAAGGATTTCTTTCATCTTGCCCTCTGTTGAAAGATTCCCCATGGGTCTCTTGCATTTCTAAACATCTTGTCAGTAGAGACACTGATGACATTTGTTATAGACTCTTTTCAAGGATGCTTTTTTGGCAAACAGCCTTGGAAAATAGATACTATGTTACTTTCTGGAGCAGAGAGCAGATCCATTTATTGTCCAATATACAGTCCAGTATAATGTCTCTTCCAGGGCAAAGACCAAGCAGGTTAACTTGTAGTCAAATACAAAATATGTGGCTTCCTTAAGCTTGGTGTTCCTTATCTGTGCTATAAACACACTGCATGCAGTTTCCACCTGGATCACTCTCCTGGGACTTGTGAAACAAGAGAAACAGTATGAACACAAAGTGCATGCTGCTTGCTGGACTGTGAGTAATAAAATCCTTTGTTTCTGACACAGGAATCTAATGTCTTCTGCCAGCATTTATAAAGCTGTGGCAGGGTACCTTGTTAGCTCGTCAGCAGGGTAAAACCTCAGAGCCTTCACACTTCATGATACTCTTTACCTTGGTTTATATTAATTACCAAGGTAAAGCAGGCCTCAAAGGTTATTGCTGATTCTCACCTCCTTAAAGCTGTATGTATACATACCCTTTTCTAACCCATTTTCATGCCTTTGAACTCTTTTTTTTAATTTAAATTTATTGAGGTGACATGAACATATAGGTTTCAGGTGAGGGTTTCTATGTTACAAGATCTGTATGTTGTACCATGTGCTCATCATCCAAAGTCAAATCTTCTCCTGTCACATATTTAGGACCCTCTTCTCCCTCCACTCCCTTCCCTCTGGCAACCACCACACTGCTGTTTTTGTTCGTGACTTTCAGTTGTATATCCCACATACGAGTGAAATCACATAGTTCTTAGCTTTTTCTGACTGATTTAGTTCACATAGCATAACGTTCTCAAGGTCCTGGCGCTATTTCATTCTTTCTTATAGCTGACTAGTATTCCATTGTGTATAGGCACCACATATTCTTTATCTAGTTTTCTATCTCAGGACACTGGTTGTTTCCATGTCTTGGCCTGAGTGAATAATGCTGAAATGAACATAGGGGTGCATATATCTTTGTGATTACATGATTTTGAGGTTTTCAGATCATATGGTACATATATTCTCAATTTTTGGAGGAACATCTATACTGTTTTTCATAGTGGGTGTACCAGTCTACTTTCCCACCAGCAGTGGATGAGGGTTCCCATTTTTCCACAACCTCTCCAACACTTGTTATTGCTTGTCTTGTTGATAATGGACACTCTAATGTTGATAATGGATACCACTCTAGGTATGAGGTGGTATCTCATTGAAGTATTCATTTGCATTCCCTTAACTGTCAGTGAGGTTGAACACTTTTGAACTCTTAAAAAACATCTTCTATACCCTCATAAACACTCCTAGTCAATAGCAAAGTTCATTATCTCCTGAATCCCTTTTCTGAATGTGTTTTTTACTTTCTCTAACTCCTATCTCTACCTTTACAACAAGGATTCCCTCAAGTGGAAACTGATTTTTTTTTCTCCCACAGCATGAAGCTAGAAGTGGGATAAAGATTTCACTTTCTTATTGTTGTTCCCATATAAATCTCCTTTTCTTCTCCCTCTTCCCAACTCAGACACAAAGATAGAAGTGACCTTGAATTTCATGTCACCAAATAAAACCCACTGCTACATGTCCTTTTAAAAGACTCTTTTCTTATCTTTTTAAAAGAAATTAATTAAGGTATTCTACCTAATAAAAGAATAATATGCAAATTGACTGTACCTTCGCTACGCCCACCAGCCAATCAGAGTGAGTATGCAAATAAACCCAACCAAGATGGCTACAGCCACTGAGAGCAGGAAGGAGGTTTGAGTTTCCCAGGCAACAGAGGAACCCAAGCTTTCCGCCTGCCCTTGCCGGCCTAAGCCTCCACTCAAGGCTACAAAGTTTCAATTATAGAAATGGCTGTCAGCCACGGAGTGAGCAGGAGGCTTGGCTCCGCTCCAGGCTACAAAGTTTCAATTGTAGAAAGTAAATAAATTCCAGATACCAGGGCCTCCGCTTGGGTTGCCAGGGGGAGTGGCTGGCCTACAAACCACCACAGGCCCCTCGTCTAGGCCGCCCCACACCCCAAGGGAACCCCCACCCTGATCCGGGACACCCTTCAGGGCAAACCAACTGGCCCCCACACATGCACCAGGCCTCTATCCTATCTAATAAAAGAGTAATATGCAGATTGACCATCACTCCAACACACAATATGGCTGCCCCATGTAGTCAAAGATCCTACCCCCATGTGGACACAAGATGGCCACCACAAGATGGCCAGCAGGGGAGGGCAGTTGGGAGGCAACTGTCCTGCAAGGGAGGGCAGTTGAGAGGTTCCAGGCCTGCAAGGGAGGGGAGTTGGAGGCGATCAACCCTGCAGGGGAGGGCAGTTAGGGGTGACCAGGCTGGCAGAGGAGGGAAGTTGGGGGCAAACAGGCTGCCAGGGGAGCAGTTAGGCATCAATCAGGTTGGCAGCGGAGTAGTTAGGGGGTAATCAGGCTGGCAGGCAGAAGTGGTGAGGGGTAATCAGGAAGGCAGTCAGGCGAGCAGTTGGGAGCCAGCAGTCCTGGATTGTGAGAGGTATGTCCGACTGCCCGTTTAGGCCCAATCCCGGGATCGGGCCTAAACGGGCAGTCGGACATCCCTTGAGGGGTCCCAGATTGGAGAGGGTGCAGGCTGGGCTGAGGGACAACCCCCCTCCATGCACGAATTTCATGCACCAGGCCTCTAGTAATTTCATATTATTAAATTCATCCATTGTAAGTGTACAATTCAATGATTTTTAGTAATCATTAGTAAATTTTCTGTGTTTTGCAAGCATTACCAGCATCCAGTTTTAGAATGTTTTTATCACTCAAATAAAATCCCTCTTTTGTTGATAGTTAATCTATCCCAGCCTCAGTCAACCACTAATCTATCTTCTGTCTCTATAGATTTGTTTTTATAGACATTTATTCAAAATGGAATAATAGAAAATGTGATCTTTTCTGTCAGTCTTCTTACAATTAGCAAAAGTTATTCAGGTTTATATATGTTGTTTATATATATAGCATTCTTTTTTATTGGTGAATAGTATTCCATTTCATTTGTATGGTTTTTATATATTGGCTATCAATGAACAATTCTACTATCTATATTTGTTTTTTAAGTCTTTTTGTGCATATATATATAATTTCAAGAGAAACATCAAAAGTGCTTTATTCATAGTAATGTCTATTGCTAGCTACACATTTCCCCCATCGTTCAGGTAATTTGTGGATACTGTCCCAATTGAACTTTTCTTGTTTTGAGGCAAACCATTCAGAGACCCAATTTTCCACTTCTTCATACGTTTTGAAATTCTGCTCAGAAAGTGCGTGTGCCATCGATCAGAACAAGTGGTAATTTGAAGGAGCAAGGTATGTTGAATATGGCAGATGGGTTAATACTTCCCAGGCGAGATCTTTTAACGTGTCTTTAACTGGTTTTGAAGTGTGTGATGGTGCATTATCATGAAGCAAAATTACTTTGCTGTGTCTTCTGTCCCATTTCTGGCCATTTTACGATCAAAGTGTGGTTCAGATTGACCTGGATGTTCTTTGTCTTTCACATCGAAATCATCACTTTTAAAGCATTTAAACCAGCTTTCACAAGTATCTTGAGATGGAGCATGTTCACCATAAGCTTCCCGAAGTATACGATAACTTTCAGCAGCACTTTTCTTCAAAATAAAGTAATGAATTAAAACTTCCCCCAAATGCTCTTTTTTGGGCACAAAATTTGACATTTTTAAGTGTAAAAATATCTATGATGTTAACACTTTCAGCAAATTTTACATATGAAGTTTTGAAGCTTGTTGTCAATACAACAAAATAGCATACATATCAAATTGCATATATATCAACATATGTGTAACTCCATCTATTGAAAAAAATCCGCATATTAACTGGTACACCTAATATATACACTGAGTGGCCAGATTATTATGACCTCTGAATTCATAGTAATCTGGCCACTCAGTATATAATAAAAAGGCTAATATGCAAATTTTCCCCTCAACCAGGAGTTCAACCAGCAGGCAGACGGCCAACCGCCCATGTCCCCTCTCCCTGGCCAGGCTGGCCAGACCCCACCCATGCATGAATTCATGCACCAGTCCTCTAATATATATATACTAGAGGCCCGTTGCATGAAGAGATTCGTGCAATAGGCCTTCCTTCCCTTGGCTTCCAGCATCAGTTTTCCTCTGGCACCCGAGACCCAGGCCTTCACTCCGGCCAGAGTCTGCCACCTTTGCTGCAGACTCCGGGCAGAGTCTCCCATCTTCGTCTTTGCTACAGACTCTGGCCAGAGTCTGCCATCTTTGCTGCAGACTGCCGTCTTTGTCTTCACTGCAGACTCCAGCCAGAGTTTGCCGTCTTCGCTGCAGGCTCCTGCAGTCTTCGTCTTCACTGTGGCCAGAGTGCTACTCCTGTAGATCCCTTCATCCCCCCCCCCCGCCCTCCCACTCATAGCAGGCATCCTGCCCCATCCAGACTTTCTGCGCCTGGAGCAGCTGGGTGACCACCATCTTTGTCCTTCTAATATGCATATTCCCCCTGATTGGCTGGTGGGCATAGTGGAGGTAAGGTCAATTTACATGTTTGTTTATTATTAGGTAATATATACACTGTGTGGCAAGGTTATTATGCGTTCAGAGATCATAATAATCTGGCCATTCAGTGTATATTCCCATGTCTCATGGGTTGAAACCTAGCTGAAAAATTGCTTGATAATATGGTACATTTATGTTTAATATTTTATGAAACTGCCAAACTATTCTCAAAGTGGTTATATCATTTTCCATTCCCATGAACGAGGAATGAGAGTTCCATTCTTTCACAGCATGTGGTTTTGTCTCTTTCTTTTAATTATAGCTATTTAGGTGGTTATAAAATGGCATTTCAATATGGTTTTAGTTACCTCTTCTTTTAAAGTCATTTTTTTTAAAATATATTTTTATTGACTTTTTACAGAGAGGAAGGGAGAAGGATAGAGAGTTAGAAACATCGATGAGAGAGAAACTCGATCAGCTGCCTCCTACACACCCCCCACTGGGGATGTTCCTGCAACCATGGTACATGCCCTTGACTGGAATCGAACCTGGGACCTTTCAGTCCGAAGGTCGACGCTCCATCCACTGAGCCCAACCGGTTTTGGCTAAAGTCATTTTCTAATTAAACTTGCTTTTTTACCATCACTGCAGATTTTAGATTATTATTTATTATACTTTTTTAAAAATTCTGCCATAATCCTTGATGCTTTAAAAGAAATCATAGATGCTTTTAAGAATAATGTGATTTCTCAGTAACTAGACCTCTAACAACTTCATAAATTCAATTTTATGATTGACTTTTTTGTACTTCTCTCTATATCTCCCACTTACCCCTAAAAGGATTCCCAATCAACTATTTTTGAGCCCATCTAAATATTTCCCTTCTCAGTACCCCTCATCTCCTTCATGTGCTCATTTCCTGCCTTAACTAGTTTTGATTCCACAGTAGAAAATTTTAATGTGTCACACCCATGCTTTCTTTTATACTTATCCATTGGTAAACCTCATTCCTACCTACTCCTGAAGTCAACTGTTGCAGAAGAAAACCATAGCCCTTCTTACTTTGTTTATTTTAATTTCTTGACCATTTGCATCAAGTGAACCTTTAGTGCTGCCAGGGAGAACACGTATATTTCTCTAGACCTGCTATTTTCCATCTCATCCACACCTCCTAATTCCAACTGCTTTTTGGCACCAGTAGAAACCATATAACATGTGTTTTTTCTTTTTATAAAAAACATATTTTTATTGATTTTAGAGAGGAAAGGAGAGGGAGAGAGAGAGATAGAAAAATCAATGATGAGAGAGAATCATTGATAGGCTGCCTCCTATATGCCCCACATGGGGGATTGAGCCCGCAACTCAGGCATGTGCCCTGACCAGGAATTGAACCATGACCTCCTGGTTCATAAATTGATGCTCAACCACTGAGCTATGCCAGCTGGGCCCCTGTGTTCTTTCTTATTGTCAGGATGAAAAGTCTGTACTCTTTTTAAAAGACAACGCCCTCACTTGAGCACTATATCCCCAGCACTCTCACAAGTTTATAATTCCGTCAATTTTTCCCTCTCTTCATTATTATTTCTCTCTTCTACTTTCAATTATTCCCCTTAAATGATTGAAAGAAGAGGAGATAAATGATATTTTCTGTTTAAAAACACAACAAACAGAAACCTTCTGTTGACCTACATCTTGCTATAACTACTGTCTTTGTACATAATATTTTTCTTAGAAGAGTTTTGTATATAAACTGGCTGTGATTCATTTTCTTTCTCTTTTCTTGAACCCACTTGACTGAGGCTTTCCCCCTCACTATTCTACTGAAAATGCCATATGTCAAGATCTCTAGTAACATACAGAATACTAAACCCAATAATCATGTCTTACAAGTCAGTGCTGTGCTAATAACATTTAACAATGCCTCTTATGGGGAGAAAATATCTCTAGTTCTAAAAGTCTACTGATTCCCGTGGTATAAATACTCCAACCATGGCCAAACTTCCAACATGATGGCAATGCACACAGAGTGTGAAGAAATCCATGCAATTGGCTCTCATTTTCTGGCAGAGTAGGCTCCAGAACCCAGTGACCTTAATGGATGTTGCATTTTCTGTAATATTTGATGCAATTAATTACTCAGTGCTTCTCAACTCAACACTACATTTCTGGAAAACTACTCTCATCTGTATTACTCCTAGATTGCAGTTTACTCCTTCTTGGGCTCTTCTGTGCAACATGTGCACACCCCATTGTTGCACCCTGATATCTCGTTACTTTTCCATCTGTACTGTAACTTGAAGACCTCAGCCAGGCCCTCGAAATTAAATACCCTCTTTGTCTATAATAATAAAAGAGTAATATGCTAAGTAGACTGGATGTCCTTCCAGAAGACTTTCTGGATGAAGTGGTGGTGGCGGGGGCAGGGGAGGCCCGGGGCAGAGGCAGCCATGGAGGTGGTGGGGACTGAAGCAGCCACTGCAGTGGCAGGGGCCGAGCCCTTGCACAAATTTTGTGCATCGGGCCTCTAGTATCTAAATAATCCATCGTGACTAGAGTAAAAATATCTGAATTCAGATGTCTAGTTATGAACTCAATACCTACCCCTGGATATTTAAAACTAAAAATGTCCAATACTAAGCTCCAAGTATATTTCCCAAACCTGCTCTAATCAGAATAGTTTCCATTTGTCCAGTTGCTCAGTCCAAATACTTATGTGTCAATCTTAATGCCTCTCTCTTTTTCACATGTACATTCTGTCGCTTTCATGCCCACAACAGCAATCCTGTCACCTTTGCTTTCAAACTATAATCAGGTCTTCGCATCTTACTATCTCCATTACAATTACCCTGCTCCTTTAGCATTGTAACTCACATAAATTATTTCAATTTGTCTTCTAATCTCACTGCTTTCACACTTGCCTCTAAAAACTATTCTAAAAATGGAAACCAAATATAAAGTATTTTTTGGAATATATACTATTATATCACTGTCCTGATTGCATCTTTATAATGGCTTTGTAGCTCATCAAAGTGAAGTCTTCATATTGTCCCACAAATGTCTATGTAGACTAACCTTCTCAACCTTGATAATCTTGTTTGCCCTTACTCTCTCCTTCAATCAGTCAGCCCAAAGCTCTGGTGCTTTGGTGTTCAAAGTGTGCTCTCATTTCAGGGCCTGAAATGTTTCTCCTATATAGCCACATGATTCACTCCCTCATTTTAAGATATTTGTTCAAATGTTAAACTCCCAGTGAAATCTTTTCTTATCACAATTTAAAATTGCAAGATAAAAAACTAATAAATAAATGAAATAAAATTGCAAAATGTTCTTGCCATAAACTGGTCACCTAGTATTGCCCCCCCCCACACACACACACACACATCTATCTATCATCTATCTATCTATCTATCTATCTATCTATCTATCTATCTATCTATCTATCTATCTATCTATCTAATCTGTCTTTTAAAATATTATTGTATCTGTCTGATCTTACCAGAATATAAATCCTAGGACATAAGTTTATTTTCTTGACTTTTTTGGTTTGTTTGTCTTTTTACAGATGTGGCATGAACATCTGGAAAAAATGCCTGGGCATAATAATGTGTAATAGTAACTTATAAAAACTTTGTTGAAAAAAAATTTAAAAACAGTTTACTACTTATTGATCATTATTTTTCAAACATTGATAAATACTATAGTTAAGTTCTGTTACATGACTCTCACACACAAACACACACACACACCCCAAACAAAACAAAAAACTAGGACACAATATTGGGATTTAATTTTAGTTCTGTCTACCCATCCACAATTCTACCTAAGAAAATAGTAATATGCAAATTGACCGCACCTTCGCTACGCCCAAGCCATGCCCACCAGCCAAAGCCAGGCCCACCAGCCAATCAGGGTGAGTATGCAAATTAACCAACAAAGATGGTGGTTAATTTGCATATGCTGAGGGAGGGAGGAGTGAAGACTGAAGACAACTTAGAAGGAAGAGGGAGGAAAAGCAGAAAGCAAGGTGGCTGCCAGAGGGAAAGCCTGGGCGGGATGGGGCAGGGCGGAGCGGGGCGGAGCGGCCCAAGGGTGACGGCACGGTGGCCGCAACAGCAGCATTAGTGGCAGCGCACACGGCTGCAGCGGCCGCTTGCAGGATTCTTCCTGCAAATGGGCTACTAGTTATATGATAAAAGTGTGGTCCTTGACATTCCATCACTCTTACATTAGCTTATGCACTAGCCCTTTATAAGTGGTTCTGCAATTTTAACTAAATATATATATACTAGAGACCCAGTGCATGAAAATTCATGCACTGGAGAGGGGGATCCCTCAGCCTGGCCTGCCCCTTCTCACAGTCCAGGAGCCCTCAAGGGCAGGAGGCAACCTGGCGATCAGGGGAAGGCAATGCCCTCATCATACCTCTGCTGCTGCCACTGCTGGTAGCACAAGCCTTGGCTGGCCCTGGATACCTGAACCTCAGGCGGCCCTGGGCGGCTGAGCAACCACCATCCGAGGCTTGCCTGTGCCTCGGGCCAGCTCTGGGCAGCTGGGGAGCTGAGAGGACTGGGGGACTCTGGAGGCAGGCGCGTGAAGTGGCCAGACCTGCCTGGTTGGCGGGGCCGGTGGTGCCGCATGCCTGCCACATTGGCGGGGCTGAGAGGACTGGGCGCCACCATCTTGTGGCTGTGGGCACTGCCATTTTGAGGGTGTGGCAGTCAATTAGCATATTCCCTCCATATTGGTTGTGGGCGCCGCCATCTTTGTAATGGTGTGAGGGTCAATTAGCATATTCCCTCTTTATTAGATAGGATTAGGGGCCCGGTGCATGAAATTCGTGCACTGGGGGGTGGGGAGTCCCTCAGCCCAACCTGCCCTCTCTCACATACTGGCCTCCCTTTGTGGGAGGCAACCGGGCTGGTCAGGGGAAGGCACCAGCCCCATCACCCCGCTGCTGCAGCCACTGCCAATCACCACAGCCACCAAGGTGTTTTCATTAACACGGACTCCAGTCCCTTCACCAAGAAAAAATGACAACTTTCTTTAGGCATTTTCAAGATGTGTCTTTCATAGGATATGCATTTCTTTCTTTATTTTTCATCCTCACTTGAGGATATGTTTCCATTGACTTTTAGAGAATGTGGAAGAGAAAGGGAAAGCGAGAGAGAAACATCAAAGTGAGAGGAACACTTTGATTATTTGCCTCCTGCATGAGCCCTGATCTGGGCCCCGGCCAGGGAGGAGCCTGCAACCTAGGTACATGCCCTTGATCAGAATCAACCCAGACCCTGCTGTGGGCAGGCCGAGGCATTATCCACTGAGTCAAACAGGCTAGGGCAGGATATGACATTTCTTAGCCCTTTAGCAGCGGACCTTCATTTTTTCCTCCAGGAGTGTGGTGGAAAAACCCTAGATCACCTTTCTGGATTCTTATTACCCAAGTTACTAAGAATATTACCAGTGGCATACAGGGAGCTTAGCCAATGTGCAGTCAGAAAAGGTGTTTCCTCTATAGTTCACACCAATCCCAGGCTGGGCCCTGCCCAGGAGCCCCCTGGCTCAGGCCCTTCCCAGGCTGCTCTGGGCCCACACGGCCTTACCTCACAGTGATCTGGGTGCCAGGATGTTCCTGGGACACAGGCGCTGGGCACCTGTGTATGCAAATTAACCACCATCTTTTTTGGGTTAATTTACATACTCACTCTGATTGGCTATGGGCGTAGTGAAGATACGGTCAATTTACATGTTTGTCTATTATTAGGTAAGGTTATTCTGTGCTTAACAGGTCAAGCTATTAGAATTAAATTGTCATGTGGTCTGGTCAATTTTCTTCTTTCTTTTTTTTTTTAATTGATTTCAGAGAGGAAAGGAGAAGGAGAGAGAGATAGAAACATCAATGATGAGAGAGAATCATTGGTCAGCTGTGTACTGCACGCCCCACACTGGGGAATGGAGCCTAAACCCAGGCATGTGCCCTGGCCAGAAATCACACTGACACCTCCTGATTCATAGGTTGATGCTCAACCACTGAGCCACACCAGCTGGGAGTGGTCTGGTTGATTTTCATCAAACTCAATATGCTATCCCTAACTTACCCCTGTCAAAATCTTCCTACAGATGCAAGAATAACTCTATGTTGGATTTAGTATCACAGAAATTTAATATTGCAACACCAAACCATTGTTTGGGATTTGTGGGCCCATTTATCACAGAAGGGTTGCTATTTCCTTAAGCTTTACATCTTCTAATTCTGGCACCCATACCACATATTCTTCAAAGTAAAGATAAAAAAGCTCTTTATTTACCTTAGTTTCCCATACCATGATTCCTATCTGAGACAATTATAAATGAGGGATAATTTTATTTTTTATTTCCTTTTAATTGGAAGATATCTGTGATCTTGTTTTCATTGGCTTCTTTGTATGTATATAGAGAGAAGAGCATGTTGAGTGGAGATAATGTTCAAGTTTATATATCCCTACAGCTACGTGGTAATAGCCTGCCTTATGATCTACCATTGTTTCAAAGCTATGGTTCCTTGAATCCAAGGTTAAACAAAGTTTAATGGGAAATATAGATTACTGTTATTTTCATGGCTCAAAAGTTATGGTTTTTAATTATATCATTTATACTATTGCAGAAAAATATGGTTTAATAAAAAAAACAAAGATTTTTGTTTTGTTTGTTTGTTTTTAATCACACATCTTCCAGGAGACTATGCTACTTCCTAGGAGCAAAATAGGTCCTTAGAGGAATGAATTGATTCTTTCAGGCTAATAAGATACAAGTCTGTAGCATGGTTGAATGTTCTATTAACAGGCTAGAGGGGGAAACTAATATATAAACACAGGGAAGGTAAATTAATGTAGAAGAAAATACAGAGACAGAAGGAGAAAGTCTTAATGTAAGGAGGAAAAATGTGAATGAGATACAGGAACAAGGGGATTTAATCTTTAGAACATATTTTTCTCTAATTCCCTTTTTGAATCATGCTTTTATATTTTTTCCTATGCACAGATTTGGAGCATAATAGCAAGGTACAAAATATATTTCTAAAGAAACTGGCATTGATTAAGTCATACTCTGCAAAACCAAAGATAAAAATAATAACATATCTACTATAAAAAAATCTTTACTGTTTAAAGTATTACATATGTCCCCTTTTTCCAAAACCCTTTGACCCCTTACTCCCAAACCCCCAGGCCTATTGTACTATTATTTGTGTTCATGGATTATGCATAAATGAGTTTACATAATTATTGTTTTATGTTATATAGCTGTGACTGGACAAGAGCAGAGAAAAATTCACAAGCAATGGTGGTATAAACAGAGGTAATGCAAAGTGAAATAGATAGTAAAAGAAATGGCTGGAAGAAAATGTAGTAAATTTAATATGGGTCCAGAGACTATGGCATGGAAGAGAAAAGGAAGAATGACTCATTGAAATATATTGTTATTTGGCAAATGTTATTAAGCCATAAGTCAATATTTTGCATGCGATTATGTTGAAAATTGAACTAGCTCTTACTTCTAAATTTAGTGTAATCTAAACTTGTTTTAATTACATTTGGCAGGTTAATTTAGTGATTCATTCTTCATTCATTTATTATTAATTTAAGTATACTCATTAAAAAAATACCATAAACCAGGTACTTTCTAGATGTGGGAGAATGAATGGAAAATCAGAAGAGGTTAACCCAGCTGGTGTGGCTCAGTGATTGAGTGTAGACCTATGAACCAGGAGATCATGGTTTAATTCCCAATCAAGGCACATGTCCAGGTTGTGGGCTCAATCCCCAGTAGAGGGTATGAAGGGGGCAGTTGGTCAATGATTCTCTCACATCATTGATATTTCTATCTTTGTCTCCCTCTCCATTTCTCTCTGAAATCAATAAAGATTTAAAAAAAAAGAAAGGAAAATCAGAAGAGGTTCTGGCCTTCATGTAAAGAAATAAATACATAAAATGATTCAGATAACTAAAATTTATGAATAAATAAATTATGCGTTGACATTGAGAGAAACCCGGAGAAGTATGTCACTTTAATTAGAATAATATGGGAAGTCATAAGTGCTGAATTTTTCTATACCAACCACCCTAAGCCAGGACTATGATAAAAGGTAACTATAAATGTGCCAAAATAGATAAAAATGAGAAAACTGACTTGGATCAATATTAATCCAAATGTAACATTACTTATCCCCTATCACTTGAAGTTGAATGGAGAGAATTGGCCACCTGTAGTTAAACCACCTGTGAACTGTAAAAAAATTTGTTCAGAACAATGACCAAAA
This sequence comes from Eptesicus fuscus, assembly GCF_027574615.1. NCBI lineage: Eukaryota > Metazoa > Chordata > Mammalia > Chiroptera > Vespertilionidae > Eptesicus > Eptesicus fuscus. The sequence goes on from NC_072480.1 coordinate 24,583,658, forward strand.
GATATTAACTTAACTAGAGTGTGTGTCTTAATACGTTTTTATTTAGAATAAACTCATAAGTTTTTAAATTGCATCATGTCTGTTAATTACACTTACAACCCATGTGATAAAAGAAAATATTAATAATTTGATGGTTGCTTGAATTCTAATGTGTTTATAATTCTATGTTTTTAAATTCTGGAGATCTTCTAAACACAATTTTTGCAAGTACAATCCCTAAAATGTGAGGACATTTAAAAGTGACATTAGGAAATTGTGGCGAGGAATATAAAAAGAAAGGAGGCATCTTTAAATCTGCATATTTTTAGTTAATAAGTAAATTCACTTATGTAGAAGGTGGGAGAATTTTTAATCAAGCTTTGGTGTATGTTTATAATGCAACCGAAACCTTGATGAGAATTTTTTTAAAAATGAGTCTACCTATCATAATTCACAGTTTCTAAGACATCCTAGCTTAAAACATACATATTATTAATTAATTTGACCTTCTCCTTCTTTTAATATCTAAGTTATGAATCACTTTGCCTAAATATATTCTTTCAATTCAGCCTACTATGGTCTTTCCATAGCTATATTTTTCATTGTAATTCACATAAATGTTATCTTTTCACTCTCTTACTATTATGTTATTAAGTCTTTATATTAGTTACTATGCATCTGTGGTAAAACCCCAAATTTTCACTGTTGATTGTGGTGAAAATTATGTTAATGTTGCTGATAGTTTTGAAGATGGAAATGAAATTCCATGGCTATTGGTGGTGACCAGTTGGAGTTGGACTAGTTGGCTTGTATTCTCATGTGTTGTTTGTTTATTTGTTTTTTATTATTTTTCTTTGGTTTCTAATTTTTTTTCTTGTGTTTTCTTTTTTTCTTATTTTCTTTTTCTTCTTCTTCTTCTTATTATTATTATTATCATTACTACAGGCCTATTGCACGATATTCGTTCAAGAATAGGCCTTCCTTCCCTTGATTTTACTCCTGGCCACCCAGGAGCTGGCAAGTCTCCACTCCTGGGCTGCCTGGGAGCCTCCAAGTCCCAGCTCCTGGGCCACTTGGGAGCTGCCAAGTCTTTGCTCCTGGCCGGAGCACCGCTCCTATAGCTCCCTCCGCCCCCCTCCCCCGCCCTCATAGTAGGAGACCTGCACGGCTGGTTACTCCATGCCTGCATATGCAAATTAACCTGCCATCTTTTTTGGGTTAATTTGCATACTTACTCCTGATTGGCTGTGGGCACAGTGGAGGTATGGTCAGTTTACATGTTTGTCAATTATTAGGTAAGAGATTATTACTATTATTATTTCTTTTTGTCTATTTTCATCATTGATCCACTTCAGTAGGAACAGATTTCAGAGAATTTTTTTTATTTTTTTTAAGTCACCATGTCTGATGACTTTGCAGCCATATCTGCCAACAAGAAGTTCCATATTGGCAATTATCTCATCCTCAACACCATTGGCAAGGGATCCTTTGCAGAGGTCAGATTGGCCTGGCATATTATCACTAGCATAGGGGTGGTTGTGAAAGTTGTGAATTGGCAGGGTTCCTCTGATATTCTTCAAGAGCTTCATTGTACTAAAGGATTAAATCACCCTAACATCACCAAGTTGTTTTAGGTCATTACCACCAGGACAAAGTGTTTCTCTTCATGGAGCTGTGAGTGAGAGAACATTATATGACTGCTTGGAGGACTGTGGCCCCATAATAGAGAAGGAAGCTGAAGCCTTGTTCTGACAACTACTATAGGCAGTACATCACTGCCACCAGAGACACATCATACATTGGGACCTGAAGCTGGAGAACATACATCTAGATGGTGAAATGAATATTAAATTACTAAATTTCAGCTTCAGTAGGGAATTTACAGAAGAGAAACAGCACCTTCTGTGGCACTGCCTTCTATATGGCACCAGAGTTGTTCCATTTTGAACCCTATTAGGGGCTGAAGTTGGACATCTGGGGTATGGGATAGTGCTCTACAGGATGGTGATGTGGGAACTGCCATTTGTGGGGAAGAATTTTGAAGAATTTAGGGAGTACATCTTTATACTATACTTCCTGATTCTACAATCCCAAAAACTTTTATAAATATGAATAATCCTCAACCCTAGGCAAAGACCAACCCTGGAAGATATAATGAAAGACCACTGAATCACCATTGGTCACTTAGAAGAACTAAGACCATACAACCAGTCACCCTGGGGTGACTTACTAGTTGTACTGGTTAATAATGCAGATTTTTTTCAATAGATAAAGTTACACATATGTTGATATATATGTGATCTGATATGTATGCTATTTCGTTGTATTGATAGCAAACTTCAAAACTTCATATGTCAAATTTGCTGAAGGTGTTAACATCATAGATATTTTTACACTTAAAAGTGTCGAATTTCATGCCAAAAAAAGAGCATTTGCGGGAAGTTTAATTCATTACTTTATTTTGAGGCAAAGTGCTGCTGAATACTTTGGAAAGCTTATGGTGAACATGCTCCATCTCAAGATAATTGTGAATGCTGGTTTAAATGCCTTGAAAGTGATGATTTCTATGTGAAAGACAAAGAACATCCAGGTCAACCAAAAAAGTTTGAAGACCAGCAATTACAAGCATTATTGGATGAAGATGCATGTCAAACTCAAAAATAACTTGCAGAAAGATTAATCGTTGTTCAGCAAACAATTTCTGATCATTTACAAGCAATGGGAAAGATTTTAAAGGAAGGAAAATGGGTGCCACATCAACTGAATGAAAGACAAATGGAAAACCGAAAAGTCATCAGTAAAATGTTGCTTCAATGGCATGAAAGAAATGTTTTTTTTACATTGAATTGTGACTGGCAATGAAAAGTGGATTTATTTTGAGAATCCCAAATGCACAAAATCATGGGTTGATCCAAGTCAACCATCAACATTGACTGCAAGGCCAAATTGCTTTGGAAAGAAGACAATGCCCTGCGTTTGGTGGGATCAGGAAGGTGTGATGTATTATGAGCTTCTAAAACCAGATGAAACCATTAATACTGATTGCTACCAACAAGAAATAATCAATTTGAACCACACTTTTAACATGAAATGACCAGAATGTTCCAGAAGACACAGCAAAGTAATTTTGCTTCTTGATGACATACCATCACACACTTCAAAACCAGTTAAAGACACATTAAAAGATATTGCCTGGGAGATATTAACCTACCTGCTGTATTCACCAGACCTTGCTCCTTCAGATGACCACTTGTTCTGATCGATGGCACACACACTTTCTGAGCAGCACTTCAAAACGTATGAAGAAGTGGAAAATTGGGTCTCTGAATGGTTTGCCTCAAAACAAGAAAAGTTCTATTGGGACGGTTTCCACAAATTACCTGAAAGATGGGGAAATGTGTAGCTAGTGATGGACATTACTTTGAATAAAGCACTTTTAATGTTTCTCTTGAAATTATTGTGTTTTCTTTGATTACAAAATCCGCATTATTAACCAGTACACCTGGTAGATGCCCAGGTAGCTCAAATAATGAAGAACATGGGATATGAGCAGCATGAGATACAGGAGTCACTAAGAGAAAGAAAAAATAACAATATCATGGGAACTTATCTAATACTAGGTAGCATGAAAACCAAGATTTGTGGCTGCAAGATCAAGGTAAGGCCCTGGAACTCCCCTGACCCCAGTATCAGTCTTTCCAACCCAGGGGATTCAGGCATCAGGGCAGAAAGGCAGATACCCTGGAATTCCACCACCCAGCCTACAGTCAAGGATGCCTACTCCCCCAGGCAGCCTGGAAGGGAGGACCACCACTCCCCAGATAGCATGGAAACAAGGAGGATGACCATTCCCCTTGACAACCTAGACGCAAAGATGGCCATTCACCCAGCCAGCCTAGAGGCAAGGACGCCCATTCTCCCAGCCAGTATGGAAGTGAGGACAACCATTCACCCAGCCAGCCTAGAGGCAAGGACGACCATTCTCCCAGCCAGCATGGAAGTGAGGACAACCATTCACCCAGCCAGCCTAGAAGCAAGGTCGACTATTCACCAGCCAGAGTTCAAGCGAGGAATCCCATTCCCTCAGCCAGCAGGGAAGCAAGGACCACAACTCCCCTATGCAGCCTAGAATCAAGGACTGCCACTCCCCCTCCCCTCCCCACTGAGTCCAGCTCTCCAGTGTGACTCTGGGGGTTCCCCCATCACTCACAGCAGCAGCAGCAGCACCAGCATTGGTGGTGGAGCCCCAGAGGGAACCATTAATGAAAACTGCCTTCAAGCTGGGAAGCCTGATGGGAGGACCCCTGCCTCTTCCTCTGGCCACAGTCAGGGCTGACAGGGAGTGGCTAGAAGGGCCTTCAGGTCTTTCTTAAGATTCCTACGCTATAGGCCATCCACTGACATGCAGCATCTCAAAAGGACAGGAGTGAAGCCAATATAATTTTTACAATAGTGGATGGCCAAAGAAGACCACAGTCAAAGATGACTGGGAAATCAAGCAGCACTCTCTGTATTTTAAATGTTGAACTTAAAAGATGCTGAGCTCCAGGGAAACAGGCTCTGTGGTGTGGGAAATGAGCCAGAGCCTGGACACAACCAGCTTCAGGTGAGAGGGGTGCCAGAAATACACGCTGTGTGTGCAAGATGACAGGACCTGGTCCAGGGGACCATGGAGGTGTGTAAACTGCCCAAGCGTTCTCTGCATGGGATTCACATTAGGAGGGTATCCAGCGTCTCCATGTCCTTTAGAAGCATCTTATCCAAAATAACTTCTAAGCTTGGAAGACTGCCTGGAGCCCCCCAGGGTGAATGAATGAATGAATTAAACTTCACAGTCTGGAATTGTTTTTCTTCGGGCCCTTTTTCACTTATTTATGCATGTGTTGCTGATTCTGGTATGTATCCTGACAAGGGATCAAACCCACAACTTAACATACTGGGACAACACTCACCAACTGGAAACCTAGCCAGGGCCTAATAGATTTTTTATTGAGTTTCTGTCTTCGAGGATGTGTAAGAAGTGGACTCCTTGGGGGATATAAATAAGCAAAAATTGTTCTTTCTGAGTTCAAATACAACGTGTTTCATGCATATATATACCTGTGTACTATACATATATTTGTATAAACACACTAGAAGCCCGATGCATGAAGATTTGTGCTAGAATGGGCTTTCCTTTCCCTGGCTGCCAGCATAGCCTTTCCACTCCGGCCCAGCCCCTTCCGTTCAGGCCCCAAAGCCTCCTCTTTCCACTCCAGGAGCCACCTTTTTCTGCTCTGGCCCTGCCTCCCCATGCTGCTCGGCCCTAAGAGACTGGGGTGGGGCAGAATGCCTGCATGGTCACCATGGCGACAACACAAGTGTCCCGCCCCCGTCACTCCATGACTGTGTATGCAAATTAACCACCATCTTTGTTGGGTTAATTTGCATATCACTCCTGATTGGCTGGTGGCGTAGTGGAGGTATGGTCAATTTACACGTTTGTCTATTATTAGGTAAGGTATAGATATAGATAAATGAAAAGCACAAAATAAATACCATGGCATTCAAAAGCTTTATATAATTAGTCTATCTATGTGAAAATGCTTACAAATATTTAAAGTTCATATTTTGGGGAAACAATATGCAGAGCTACTTAATGACTTAAAATCCCCAATATTCCATGCATTTGATTGGATAAAGAATAAAAAGTTTGATGATACTAAGTACATATCCTATATAATAAAAGGCTAATGTGAAAATAGATCCAATGGTGGAACTACCTAACAACCAAACAACCGGTTGCTATGACATACGCTGACCACCAGGGGGAGCATGCAGAACATGAAAAGCATCAGCAGCAGGTGGCAGAGCACGGAACATGGCAGGCATCAGCCATGGTGGGATGGTGGAGAAGGTGAGTGAGGGCACCAGACCAAGGCGGGGAGCCAGTTGCTGTCATTGGTGTGAGCCACTGGTGGTTTCAGAAAATTCTCTGCTCCCACACATCACAGTGCTGCCCAGCACTTGTACCCACTGCTGGTGCCTTCCCCGCTCATCCCCGCAGCTGAAGCCACCACTCGCACCCACTGACTGCGCCAGGCCTGCTCGCACCTACTGCAGGAACCAGAGCTGCTGCTCACATCCACTGCTACGCCAGCCCCGCTCGCACCCGCAGCTGGTGCTGGAGCTGCCACTTGCACCTGCTGCCAGTGGCCAGCGCCAGTCCTGATCAATTGGCCCCATCAGCAGGTGTGAACGGTGGCTGCCGGCCCCAATTGCCCCTCAGGAGCAGGGGGATGTGAGAAGCCCTGAGGGGCAATCGGGGCAGCAGCCGCCACTTGCACCCACTGTCAGCGCCGGCCCCGGCCCGCTCACACCCACTGCTGGCGCTGGCCCTAATCACTCCATGCTGTCAGCGGGTGCAAGCAGGGTCGGTGCTGTCAGCACGTGTGAGCAGCGGCAGCAGGAATGAGGCTGATGGAAAATAGGGGATGGGGGCCGCAGTGGGAGGGGCCGGGAAGGGGCACGGAGGATGGGCCAAGACCTGCCCCTGTGCCCTCCTCAGCCACAGTTCCTTTCAAGGTGTACAAATTCTTGCACTGGGCCCCTAGTCATTATATGAATTGTTGAGGAATCATAAACTCTATTGGTGAGCAGATGGCTTTGCACAGCTGATAGGCAAAAATAATTTTGCTTTATCTATTAAACTTGCTGATACATGATTTATTAGTATATATCCTAAAGAAACTCTTCATATTGACAGAAAATTCAATGTGTAAGAGTTTTTATAGTAACATTATTTATATAACAAAATTAATAAAACTACATGAATGGGTATCAAATATTTGGATGAAATTGGTGGTGTGGAAAATGGATAATATTGAACACTCATAATCCTCATACTCTTAAAAAATGAGCATTTTTGTTTGGGGTGGTGGGAGTGCTATATTAGATTATAAGGAGCAGAGCTTTGGTGTGAATATTTCATAATATAGGTGTCTCTCAAGAAGTAAGTGTCTGAATATATGAAGCTGATAATAATTGTTCCTTCTATATTCAGGCTCTGCTGTGCTGACTACCTTCAAGTCTGTTAAACTCTTGTCAAGAAGTGTTGGGGTGTTTGAATGGTGATGGGCAGGTATGGAAATGGTTCTCAGGAGGTTATCTTTACAAAAGATTGTGGATCAGCAATTGCTATAGTCCTGACTGTGTCTACTCCTCTGTATTTTTGTACTACTGATTTTTCCCTACTGAACTTCAGAGGGTTCCAATTACTTACTGCTTCTTAAACTCAAAATCAATTGGAAAAGTTGAATAAGTCTTACTTAAGTAAGGTTCATTCATTCTTAAATTCCACTTATCAGAAAAATGGGCTCTTTATTTTTTCAACTAATTGGCTGTGATAACTAAAGCATGACATCATTCTTTAAAATATAGGTGGGCAGGGGGCAAGAGCATATAATGGAGTCAAGACAGTCTCTTCAACAAATGATGCTGGGAAAATTGGATAGATACATGCAAAAAAAAATGAAACTAGACTATCAACTTATGTCATACACAAGAATAAACTCAAAAGGATAAAATACTTAAATGTAAGATGAGAAACCATAAGAATTCTAGAAGAAACCATAGGCAGCAAAATCTCAGACATCTCTTGCAGAAATATGTTTGCCAATATATCTCCTAGGGCAAGGGAAAGTAAGGAGAAAAATAAACAAATGGGAGTACATCAAAGTTAAAAAACTTCTGCACAGTAAAAAAAAAAAAAAAAAAAAAAAATCATAAACAAAGTGAAAAGGGATCCCACTGTATGGGAGAACACATTTGGCAATGATACATCTGATAAAGGTTTACTATCCAGTATATATATGGAACTCATACAACTCAACAAAAGGAAGACAATCCAATTAAAAATTGGGCAAAGCACCTAAATAGACACTTTTCCAAAGGGTACACACAGATGGCTAAGAAACATGAAAAAAATGCTCAGTTACTGAGCATTAGAGAGATGTAAATTAAAAGGATAATGAGTTATCACCTCACACCTGTCAGAATGGCTACCATCAACAAATTAACAAATGACAAGTGCTGGGGAGGGTGATGTAGAGAAAAGGGAACCCTAGTATACTGCTGGTGGGAATACAGACTGATGCAATCATTGTGAAAAACAGTATGGAGTTTCCTCAAAAAATTAAATATGGAACTGCCATTTGACCAAGTGATCTCACTTCTAGAAATATATCCTAAGAGACTAGAAACATCAATCAGAAAGAATATATGCACCATAATGTTCATAACAGTGAAATTTAAATTGTTATGATCTGGAAACAGCCCAGGTGTCCATCAGTAAAAGAGTGGATGAAAGAGCTGTGGTGCATTTATGGAGTACTATACAACATTAAAAAAGAAGGATCTCTTACCCTTTGAGACAGCATGGAGAGGCCTGTATAGTATTATGCTAAGTGAAATAAGCCAGTCAGAGGAAGACAATTATAACATGATTTCACTCATATGTGGAATCTAATGATCAAAACAGATCCAGAGACATAGAAGCATGGAACAGACTGTGGAATCACAGAAGGAGGTGGAGATGGGTGGGTGGGTGAGAAGAGAGCAACCAAAGAACTTGTATGCATATACACATAACCCATGGACACAGACAACAGGGTGGTGAAGGCCTGGGGCAGGGGTTGGGTGTGATAGAAGGGGTCAATGGGGAATAAAAAGTGGACATATGTAATACTTTAAACAATAAAGATTAAAATTATCCTCTCTAATAAAAGAGTAATATGCAAATTAACCATCACTCCGCTACAAAGCCACATCCACCAGCCAAGCCACACCCACCAGCCAATCAGGGCGAGTATGCAAATTAACCCCAACCAAGGTGGCTACCAGAAGGGAGGCTTGGGTTTCCCTGGCAACAGAGGAAGCCAAGCTTTCCACACACTCTGGTGGGCCCAGGCCTCCACTCAAGGAAACAAAGTTTCAATTATAGAAGATACATCAATCCCAAGAGAAATGGCTGCCGGCCACGGAGCGAGCAGGAGGCTTGGCTCCACTCCAGGCTACAAAGTTTCAATTGTAGAAGGTAAATAAATTCCAGATACCAGGGCCTCTGCTTGGGTTGCCAGGGGCATGATGGCCTGCAAACCACCACAGGCCCCTCGCCCAGGCCTCTCCACACACCAAGGGAACCCCACCCTGATCCAGGACAGTCTTCAGGGCAAACCAGCTGGCCCCCACATGTGCACCAGGCCTCTATCCTATGTAATAAAAGAGTAATATGCAGATTGACCATCAATCCAACACACAAGATCAAGATAGCTGCCTCTATGTGGTCAAAGATCCTGCCCCCATGTGGACACAAGATGGCCACCACAAGATGGCCAACAGGGGAGGGCAGTTGGGAGGGACCAGGCCTGCAAGGGAAGGCAGTTGAGAGGGACCAGGCCTGCAAGGGAGGGCAGTTGGAGGCGATCAACCCTGCAGAGGAGGGCAGTTAGGCGTGACCAGGTCGGCAGAGGTGGGAAGTTGGGGGCAAACAGGCTGGCAGGGGAGCAGTTAGACATCAATCAGGCTGGCATGGGAGTGGTTAGGGGGTGATCAGGCTGGCAGGCAGAAGCAGTTTGGGGCAATCAGGAAGGCAGGAAGGCAAGCAGTTGGGAGCCAGCAGTCCTGAATTGTGAGAGGGATGTTCGACTGCCCGTTTAGGCCCAATCCCAGATCGGGCCTAAACGGGCAGTCAGACATCCCTCGAGGGGTCCCATATTGGAGAGGGTGCAAGATGGGCTGAGGGACAACCCCCCCCCCCGTGCACGAATTTCGTGCACCGGGCCTCTTATATATATATAGATATATCTATCTATCTATCTATATATATATATATAGTTGTAAATAATGAACATTTTTCTAATGCAATCTCAAAACTATACTTTTTGAACATTTTAATTAATCTTGACAGTAATCTTGCAAAAGTTATCTCCCCCATGCACTGTTGCAGGATGATTCTCATGTACATTAATTATGATAATTATTTTGTAAGCAATTGGTTAATTGCTTATTTGAATTATATTTAATACAGGGGCTCTGAACAATGCCCTTGCTTTTGGGGTATATGTAGCTTACACCATCTGAGTACAGGTCAAACTATTCCACTGGGAATTTTTTATTCTATGAAAATTTGTCAAGTAATTTAAATGTAAAAATAAAAGATAAATTAAACAATTTTCTTACCAAAGTATATGTATTATATATATAATTTATTTTCTAAAATTAAATAAAGAAACAGAATTTGAAGAAGAAATATTTGTGTTTTGTTTTGTCTGACTTGTTAGGGTCATTTATATATGTTTATTTTAAAATATAAACACTTGTTGTTTACAACTTGTCTCATAAATAAACCTAACTATATGACTCTACTTGTCCCATAACATGTTTGCATAGATGTGACATTTCTTTTTTTTTTTTTTGTCCCACAGTGTATTTGGAGGATTAAAGAAATAAATGAAATGCAGTTTAGAGATTACTTGATTGTGATTGTATGCACACCGTAGCACACTCTATGAAAGCAGACGAGTGTATTTTTAAACATTCTCTGAGCTACCTGTCAAACTTAATTTGTGTCAATTATACTGCTGTGGATATATACTTTCAAGGTGGAGAATCAGACGTGCATTTTAGTTTTTCAGTACTTTGCTTTACGGAAGAGTATTTTTCTAGCTTATTTGATTTCTAACTGCTGGAAGTTGTTTTACTTGATCCATACACCATATGAATATAAATGTAGCTTTTTAACATAGAATGACTTCCCAATACCTTATCTTTCTAGCCTCTTTCTATCCTAAAAATACAGTGCCCAAAAAGGTGTGTGTTTTGTTTTTTTTCCTCAGCATAACATCACTCATTCTAAAAAGAAGCGGGATTTCTAAGAAGGTTGAGATACCACTCTATGAAGAACACTTGATTAAGAATTCTTCACCTTTGAGATTGGGAAAAGAAAAGTATTATCTTTGGTCTGAAGTATCAGCCATTTACATGTGTCAAAAGAGACCACTGCTGCCCTCATCAGTGAAATGTTTGGAGCCATCTGCCCACACTGTGGGATGTACTACAGCCAGAATGGGAACTGCAGGCGCTTGAGAAAATGCCAGAAGTGGTCTTAGTCAAGGTAATTCATTGGTTGGTAGAGAGAGAATACTCTGACTTAGAGGATATAGAGATTGAAAAGTAAAAAAGTTGTTGCCCTCTAAAAGAGTGTAGTGTAGCCCAGAGTTCTTGTACCTGTCTTTGGACCCATAGGATTTGCATCTCTCTCTCTTCAAAGTGTCAATATCTCTGTATTCTGTTTTGTTTAAAAAAATATTCTATTTGTTAGATACTGCTACAAATGATATCCTGTGTATCTCTGACTAAACTGACTATATAATAAAAGCAAAGTAAATTTTGGAAAAAGCACTTTATATTGATATCCCAAATGGCAAGCTGGAACTCTAATTGTGGATTCTTGTTCTATGAAGTTTGAAGAATAAATTGTGTGGACTAAAATATTTTAAGCCAAAGCGAGGAAGTTTATTGCAAGCATATACAAACTTCTCCCTGGGTAGGGGTCCCCAAATGGGAACCCCCTGAGGATGGGTCCCCAAAATGGAAAAAAAAAAACTACTCTCTTTTCCAAAATGGAAAAAACCTATTCCAGTGAGTCTCTTTGCCTAGGATTTATAAATGCTGGAAGCTCTTTGCTCATGCCACTTTCTAATTGGACCCTTCCTTATTTTATGTCCCCTGAGTTTTTCCTAATTGGCCAATTTCCCCCTTTTCCCTGCATGGTTATCAGTTTCAAAATTTCAAAGCTCACCCAGTGCTTCCCCCTTCTTCTTCCCCTAATCTAATAGCATTCCTCCATCCTCCCTGTATGTAAGACAAATAATCTGGTGGCTTGGAGATGTATGCATTCCTCTCCCATGGGCCCTCATCTTAAAACTGCCTTTCCTGTCTCTAACTCCTTTCAATGTCTTTTAGGCTTGTTGCCTGGTTTTACTATGTGCAGTAGGGTTTTTTTTTTAGTCTTTCAATATATGTATTTGACTTCAGAATTGCTTAAACAATCATCTATGTCAACTAATTAAAAATATTAGCAGAGAAACGTCTATAGATTGGCATCATTAACAATTAGCCTTAATTTAGTCCTAGATTTTAGTTATACAACATTTTTTAAAGTAAATATGTCAACACATTTAGCAATTTCCCCCTATAATTAATTATTCCAGATTATTTTAATAGCTTAGAAGGGTATCTTAGTTTTATTAATTTACATTAAATTAGTTCATTAGGTAGTATCATGCCCATCTAAACCATAGGAATTATTACTATCTTAGAATTAGAAAAGTAGGTAAAACTACTTAAAAGTTCAGTGAAATACATTATATGACATTTGCTAAGTGATTCACTCTATTCCTTAATCTTTTAGAATAAGAGTTTTGTTATTGTTTTTTGTTTGTTTGTTTTCTTCAATATTTTTGGTCTCTGTACTGATTTGAGAACTAAAAGGGATGTATATCCTATATAATAAAAGGCTAATATGCAAATTGTACCCTCGGGAATTTGACCAACCAGGAGTTCAACTGCTTGCTATGATGTGCCCTGACCACCAGGGTGTGGGGCAGAACAAAGGAAGGCCCCAGCCAGCAGCCAGCAGCCAGCAGCCAGGGGAAGGACGGCCCGGTTGGCCCTGATCACCAGCCAGGCCTAGGGACCCTACCCATGCATGAATTTCATGCGTCGGGCCTCTAGTATAAAACATAGAACATTGTTTTCTAGATCTTAGTATCTTCTAAAGTTAAATAGTGAAGAACTATACATTAAAACATTACAAAAGTTTGCAAGAATTAAATACACGTGTATACTTAATATCACATATTTATACTGTAGGTTATTTTTTTCCAAATAAAAAAGGTCATCACTCTTAGCAAATAAAATGTGGGATAATTTAATGTTAAATGTATGATTTGGCATAGCTTTTTAGTGATAGCTTATTCAAGGTGTTTGCTATTATTTAAATAATTACATAAACTTATAAATATGTGATTCTTTCAAATCTTTATACAAGTAGATTTAATTTATATATAAATATTTTACATTCTACATTCTACATCATACATTACATGATATATATAATATGTGTGTATTGTATGTGTGTGTATCTGTATCAACTACTATTGAGAAACATAATTTGCAAAGGATCCTAATCACTTTATTTATCCTAGTTAATAGATATTGGTTGGAAAAATATGTCATTTAAAGAGGGTATTACAATGTGCCTCACTACTGAAAATATTTTGCTAGATCCTGAACCAAGAATAAGCAAAGTTTGAATGACCTATTGGATTGTATCAGGCACATCTGTTTCAGAAAATATTGCTCCATTTCTATTGTTGGCAATTGCTGCTTCCTCTTAAACTCACAGAGATTAAGGAGATAATGACCTTTCTCATACAATTGCTCTAATGAATAAAACTGATAATATATTAGCTTCAAGAAAATAATTTTATTTCCTTGTATACATCCTATCTGGGCCCAGACAGAGGATATGATATTTCAATTTAGATAATTTGGAAAGAATGCTGATATCAGTATTTTTTATCAACTTTTTTCTGATGTTAAAGATAATATTTGGGTATAGGTGCCTATAGTGGGTTGTATGTTTCTTTAAAATTCATATATACCCAGAACCTCAAAATGTGATCTTATTTGGAGATAGAATCTTTGTAGATATAATTAGGGTAAGAATTGATATGGGCACTAAATCTAATGTAAGTACTCATAACAGAGAGAAAAGAACACAGAGACACAGAGAAGAAAACTATGAAGATAAAGCAGAGATTAGAATAATGCAGCTAGAAACCAAGGTGCACTGAGGATTATTGGGGACCACCAGAAACATTCTTTTAGGAAAAGTTTTTCCCCAGAGACTTCATAAGTAGCATAGCCCTGCCAATACCTTGATTTCAGACTTCTAGCCTTCAGAACTGAGATAATAAAGTTCTGTTGTAAGTCACAAAAGTGTGGTAATTTGATACAGCAGCACTAAGAAACTAAGACAGTAATATGGCACAATTTTAGGAATATTTGGCATTGCATAGGTTTTAATGTCCTGGTGTCTGAATCTGATCATCTTTTACTGATGAACTACACATTTCTATCTGCTTACTGCTCTACCCATGGACCAATCTTATCTCTACCAGTCTCCACAAGAACATGTTTCCAGCAATTGTCTCCTTGCTTTCACTGAGGTTTTTTATTGTTGTTTTTTCTATCTATATGACCTTTCCCTTAACTATGATATATCCCAAAAAGAAGAATAAAGCCATAAATAAATACATCTATTGACTCTACATTGCCTTCTAGGTAGTATTTATTCTCTCTGCACTTTTTATATAACGTTTAGTTTATATCCAATATCTACAATTTGCTTCTTCCAATTTTCTCTTGAGCAATACCAGTGGCTAAAGCAGATACATTTTGCTCACACTATGCCACCAAAACATTTTTGGGGGGGTCAGGATAACGACCACATTATCAAATTAACTGATAAACTCTCAGTACTTAACTTTGGCCTTCTCAACATCATTTTACATTATTGAATGTCACTTTAAATACTTTTGTCAGTTTACTTTATGGAACTGCATTCTCCATTTTCCTTTTTCTTAACTATCCTCTTCTCAGTAGCCTAAGCTCTCATTTTCCTGGCCTCCAAATGGTGGAGTGCCACAAGCCTCAATCCTCATACCTCTTTTTTCTGATTATCTACCCTCTTTTTTCATGGTAGTTCCATTTAGTCTCAAGGCTTTCGAATATTTTTTATGAGCTAACAATTCTGAAATTAAAATATCTAACCTAAACTAGAATGGAGTATAAATGGATAACTAAATAAGTTATTTGCAAATGCTTTATTGTATGCAGAACCCATTTAAAAGATTATAATTATTATTGAGGCAACAAATGTAGTTTTCTATCTAATAAAGGTCTGACGATAACTTGTTAACTTATGGAATTCATTCATGGAGATTGTTATAAAGTAACTAAATCAAAGATAGTTCTGGGATTTCTTGTGTCTTACAGAACTTATTTAATTGTGGCAGACTGTTGAATTATTTAATAGCAAAACATTTCCCATTCTTCTAGAATGTAAGCATGACAGGTGACTAAGAGGCCCAAGGAAATATAGCTAAACTCTTTGTATAAAGGAAAGAACAAATACTTTCACTTTTCTTCCTTATTCATGCTATCTTAAATATAGATACAATCCTTTGAGGATCAGCATCCATTTTTGTCTTGGAGGTCACCTTGAGGATAAAGGTCATGATTTCAAATAAGTTTCCTTATTTGAAATCAAATAAGGAAACTTGTCTCTGACAACATCATGAATTCACCATATGAGCCTTGAACTAGTTTCTTGCCCAGTATGTTTATGTTACTCTCCTTTGGTCTCCAGTACTCTAATCTTAACTTAATCTGAACTTGTATTTTACTATGTAGTATTTAAAAGTAAAGTGCTTAAAGTAAAAGAACCTAAAAATTAAATTTGACTACATAGAGAATTTGAATCATTCAGGAAAGTGATGACAAACTTTACAGGTTGAAAATCTGAGAAGCTTTATCACCCTGGGATAAAACCTTTTACACTTGCTGTACCTTGGAAGTCTTGCTATACTATTATCACTAAGAGCAATAATTGAAGAAATAATGAAAAGTAGGGCATGTCTGCACATCTTTTTTCAGTAAATACCTCTGACACAGATAAAATCAGATTGAGCCCAGAACACCTTCAAACAGATGGATAAGTTAGGAGAATGCTGCCCACAGCATGCAAACTAAGTTGCCTGAAAATTCTGTAATTAGGAATTGTGAAGACTAAAAAAGTTTTTGGTTTCTTTTGTTTCTTAAACTAAAAGTGTTATAACTGGTGGAAGTTAAATCATTGTCTTAGGGATCTTGTCAGAGGAATGGCAATGTGAGAGAGCCCTGGGCCTCTTCCTGTGAAATGTCAACAAGTTTACCAACTATAATCCAACAAAGAAATCCTGCTCAACACAGATGTTTGCCTGAGAGACCCTTGCATTGAAGCATCTAAATATGGGCAACCAGGAATAAATCGGTAGACGAGAAGGGAGGAAAGCACAGATGGCCCGCCGACAGCCTGCAAATGCAGGCCTGCCTGCAGCTGGGAGCTTATGGCCCTGCCTGGAGAGGGAGGAAGCCAGCAGTAACAGGTGCTTCCGTTGGCTTGGAGGAACAGAGAGCTGCAGGGAGCAGCCCAGTAGGGCAAACAGCAGGGGAACACACAGTGTCTGAGTCAGCAGATGCCTGAAGGGGTTCTGCCTCGCAGCTCTCCACTGGCAGGCAGGGCTGTGGTGTTTCAGACAAGGAAATGGAACCACAAAGCTCTCTGTAGCTTAGACTCCCAAAACTTGCCTCCTGTTGCCCTTGGAGTTGGGTCCAAGAGCATAATATCTATAAGCCAAGAGCTATTACACTAGAATCAGTGTTTCCCTATGTGTCTGATCCCCAGGTGGAGTCCTTGAGGCGGGACCCTATGGAGGTCAGGGGTTGTTATTATGCTGAGGGCAAAAACAGACTGCACCTCTAAGCAGTGCAGCTGTACTGTCTTATGGAAGCCTTGGGGGGTGGCACCATCTCTGAAGCGGAAGTGCACTGAAATGGCCCAGGGCTGCAGCTAAACCCGCCCTCCTAGCCCACTTGGCCCCGCCCTGGCCGGCCCCGCCCTACTCCAGGAGATCGGAGCCCCACCCTGAGCAGTTATAGCTGCAAAACGGCCAAATACAATTTAAAGAATGGCGCCAAGCAGGGAGGTTTGACAGTTACTCCCCCTTCAGCCTCACTGCTCCCCTAGTGCCACCCTACCACCACCCCTCCCCCCCAGCCAGTGCCTCCAGAGACCACCACCGCTACAGGGCTGCTGGCCACAGCCCGCCCATTCGAGGCCTGCAGAACCCTCTGCAAAGCTTCCATAGCTACAGTCCGAGGAAACAACCATGCCCTCCTCCCCCAATCAGCACCTGCTACCTGCGAGGGTACCCGTGAGCATAAAAATAACAATCCCTTCCCATCTAGACATCACTTACTTGATGAAACATTTCTAGGTTTATTAGCTCAGAACCTCCTCATGACAACCCAGTGAGGTAGGCAGAGAAGAGATTACAATTCCCATGGTATATGCGTATGTATTCAGAAATGAAGCTCAGAGAGGAAAAGTGTCAAGCCCAGTGGTTCCCAAGGTGCAGCACACTCCCCACAGGGGGGCACAATTTAATTTTAAGTGGGAGAAATTTGAGAATGAGTTAACAGTGAATTTTTTGCATTTCTTACGGTTCTAGGGGGCCTCATTTACAGTGTACCCTACATAATAAAAGGCTAATAAGCAAATGACTGAATGGTGGAATGACCGGTCACTATGATGCACACTGACCACCAGGGGGCAGACACTCAATACAGGAGCTGCCCCCTGCTGGTCAGTGTGCTCTCACAGGGGGAGCGCCACTCAGCCGGAAGCTGGACTCACTGCTGGCGAGCACAGCGGCAGTGGTGGGAGCCTCTCCTGCCTCTGTGGCAATGCTAAGGACATCTGACTGATGGCTTAGTGGGCCTAATCTGTCAGTTGTACATACCCCCAGGGCTCCCGGTCTGCAAAAAGGTACAGGCCAGGCTGAGGGACCCCCCCTCCCCCCTGCATCCCCCAAGTGCATGAATTTCATACCCCAGGCCTCTAGCAGATATATAAAAAAGATGTTCAATCTCACTGGCAATTAGGGAAATGCAAATCAACATTACAATGAGATACCACCTCACACCTGTTAGAGTGGCCATTATCAACAAGATAAGCAATAACACATGTTTGAGAGGTTGTGAAAAAAGGGAACCCTCATTCATGTTAAGAATAGGGCTAACATATAACTCAGCAAGCCCTCTCCTGGGTATATACCCAAAAACTTCAAAATCATGAATTCACAAAGATATATGCACCCCTATGTTCATTGCAGCATTATTCGCCCTGACCAAGACATGAAAACAACCAAAGTGCCCTGCGATAGAGGACTGGATAAAGAATATGTGGTACATACGCACAATGGAATACTACCCAGCCCTAAGAAAAGATGAAATAGCGCCATTTGTAATAGCATGGATGGACCTTGAGAATCTTATGCTAAGTGAAACAAGTCAGTTAAGAAAAGCTAACAACTATATGATTTCACTCACAGGTGGGATATACAACTGAAACTAGTGAACACAAACAGCAGAGTGGTGGTTGTCAGAGGGAGGGGTTGGGGGGAGAAAGGGGTCCTAATATGAGGCGACAGGAGAATATATGACTTTGGGTGGTGGGCACATGGTGCAATGCACCGATCTTGTAACATAGAAACTCACACCTGAAACCTATATGTTCATGTTGACCAATGTCACCCCAATAAAGTTAATAAAAATAAAAAAATAAGTAAAAGTCATCTTATGGCTAAAAAAAAAACAAAACAAAACATAGCATTAGGAAGATATGACTGACAGTCATATAGAGTTCATAAGTCTTTAGGGGAAAAAGTAGAAAAGGTGTTGACTCTTTATTCAAACCTATTGTTCTAAAGGTCTTAATATGGCTACACATATTTTGAAGACTAGATTGATAAGCAGAGTATACAGGCAAGTAATACAAAAAGATGATGTTCAAGCTTAACACTTGTGAGACTATGTTTTTATACTTCTCCAGAATGAGAGCTTGTGGAGCAAATTTTACTGAACTTCGAGCCTAGGTTCCCTAAATTTTAATTTATGACTGATTAATGCAGGCTCCAGAGAGATTTATTTTTAAAATATATTTTTATTGATTCCAGTGAGGAAGGAAGAAGAAAAGAGATATAGAAACATCAATGATAACAGAGAATCATTGATCGGCTGCCTCCTGCATGCCCCGCACTGGGGATCGAGCCCGCAACCTGGGCATGTGCCCAAACCGTGACCTCCTGGTTCATGGGTTGATGCTCAACCACTGAGCCATGTCAGCTGGGTGAGATTTACTTTCTTAGAGAAATATTTCAAGAGAGAATTAGATTTTGGACCATGAGACTCTATGAATTACAAAACTAGTGATACTAGTCATATCGTTCCATAGGAGAAATGTACTAACAATCCAAAATATTACAATAACAACTCAAAATTGTTTAAGCAGACTCTCTTAGATAGTGAGGGAGGACAACTACTCTTTCTCATGTGTAAACACCTAGATTCATTTTATTAGGGTTCTTTGCCAACAATAAAGAACCCACACATGGCCCTCCCTGGGTGGCTCAGTTGGTTGGAGTGGCTCAGTTGGTTTTAAATTAGATTCCCAGTTACAGCACATATCTAGGTTGTGGGTTCTATCCCAAGAGCTGAATAGGAGGCAATGGATTGATGTTCCTCTCTCACATCAATGTTTCCTCTCTCTCTCTCTCTTCCCCTCTCTAAAATACATACCCTAGGGTGAGAATTAAAAAGAAAAGAAACCCTACATGGACTGTGACAGCTGTCTTTCATTGTCCCAGGGTAAGAATTCGGGCACAGAGGAAAAACATAGTTATTCTTTTTTGTATTAAGTAAATAATAACCTACTATGTACCAGAAAACTTGTGTTCACTCAAAATATTATCAATAAGTAAAGACACTAAAAACTTAAAAGCAATATCTTATAAAAGGTTTAACTGTCAAAACTGTAATATCTTACAAAAGGTTTAGCTGTCAAAACTGTGAAACTTATAAACAGCAAACATACTAGAAATTGGTTGGGTTTTGGGGGGAATTAAATTCTTAAAGAAACTCTATCCTGGTCTGAAACACACCAAAATGATTAAATGTTTAATAGAACACAAGTTCTACTAATTTCAATTAGTAAGAAGTTTGCTGGTAAAACTGTAAAGCCCGCAGGGAGCATGTTCTCTCCAATGCCCAACCCACATATGGGCACAGATAGTAAAGGACAGGCAAGTTGTTTCCAGTAGCTAGAGGGAAAGTCTGAAAAATGGGCTAACAAATTTCCTCATTTTGCTTCTGGTTCATGGAGTCTCTATTATTCTTAGTCAATAACTCTCCACATGGATTAGTTGTTACTATAGCTATTATCTTTGTTCTCCATTGTGTGAGGTACAAATTTTACAAGGTGTTTTACCACAAATAGCAACATAGAGACTTGATGAATAGGTCGTTATTTAACTCAGAAATTCTAGAATTTGATCTAGATACAGTAACTCGTTACTTTTTTTTTTCTCTCAGTGAAGAGGATTGTCAGTTATTATATAGATCAGTGCATTCTTATCAAGTATTTATGTAGCTAAATGAGTAAATAATGGAAATAGTGCTAATTACTTTTACTTTTTTTTCCCATTATGTAGGTATCTTTTTACTAAAAAAAAACTGATAGGCTCTGGTCAAGATGGTGGTATTGGCCAACTTGGGACTCACCACCTCTCACAACCACATTAAAATTACACCTAAAATACAGAACAACCATCATTCAGAACCTCATGAAATATAGCTGAATGGAAGTCCTACAACTACCGGCATTAAAGAAGCACATCAAGACTGGTAGGAGGGGTGGAGATGCAGGGCGGAATCACAGAACCAGGTGGTCCCACATTCACCAAGGATATGTTGGTTGTGGATGTTTCCCTGAGGAGTGTGGGATCCCATCCCAAGGTTCCAATACTAGGAAAAGAAGTCCCCACAACTTGTGGCTATACAAACCAGCAAGGACTATGGCTGTGTAACATGGAGGCTGCTTGGGCCCAGGCAGTTCCTCTTAAAGGGCCAGTGCATGGACTTAATTGGACTCACTCCTTCTGAGATCCAGCACTGGAGCAGCAGCTTGAAAGGAACCTGGGACACTCAGGGAGAAAATAACTTGCATGGAATCAGGTTGAGAGCTGGAGGGGCAGCTTTCTCGCAGACAGAAGTGCTGGCAGAGGTCATTATTCATTGGCTGAGCCCTCCCTGCCAAAGAGCTGGCAGGCAGGACACTATGTCTGATTCTCTATCAACCTGGCTCACCCTTTTCACCCTGTCCTAGTGATTCCTTGAGACCCCACCCTTCCCTACTTGCAGGCTCATTCAAGCCATTTTCAGTGGCTTTTCCATACAATTAGCCTCTATTGCACATTCTTAAGACTTTCCTAAAATCTCTCAAACAAGCAGAAGCTGGCCCCAGCATGCCCTGTTCCTCTCAATAAGTGGCCCCTGGCCTAGTACTAGTGGTAGCCCACCTTGTTTCATAGCTTGGCCTCTCCTGGGCACCTCCAAGCCCAACACAAATAGCCTAGGCCAGGCACATGCAGTGGTTGACTTTGCACCTCCTTGGAGCCTCCAGAGCCAGTGCACCTGGTGGTCAGCTTCAACCACGCCAGATTACAACCCTACTGAGAGGGTTCACTTGAAATGAGGCAGACAGGGCAGGGTCCAGTGGAAAACAAAAGCAGGTTGAACACAGGCAGGAGCAGACATGGCAGTTTGTGCCAGCCTAACCACAGGTACCAACCATGCAGAAATAATAAAATGTTTCTGGACTCAAAGTGGGAGGCATGGGAAAACAAGGGAGGACCTGTAGCAACAAGATGTAGGAAGACATAGAAACAGAAAAAATTGAGCATAGGAACAGAAAACAACACATAGAAAAAGGAAAGTACAGGTTCATTGCTGGGCAAAAACAATTGAGGGAATCAATCAGGTGATGACACAGGTAGACATAGAGCAGACTTGTAGCAAATATATACCCCTGGACTACAAGGCTTTAACAGGCAGCCCACTATTGGGTCCCCCTCCCCTTTCTGGGAATCTGAATCTGCTTGTAATAAATTTTCAACTTTTGCTTAAATATTCTGGTTCATGGAGCTCATTCTTTGACGTTGTGAGACACAATCCAAGGAAAATACCTTGGCTCACCATTCTGGTCATCACTACCACCTCCATGAGTGACACATTCAATGGTCAAACTTGGTTAGCACGAAAGTTCCCCTGAAGGAAGTCCTGCTCCATAGGGTTGACTCCTGCACAGCAGCTCTTCCACTGCAGTCACACCCGATCCTCACAACCAATTGGCTTGGGTGTCAATCCCTCCCAGTGTCATCAACATCAACCAAGGGTCAGCTACAATAGTACAGTACACACAGCTTACACAGGGGCACACCTGAAGTTCCCAGCTCAGGTGACTGGGAAAGCTGAGCCACTGGGCCCTACAGGACACCTACTACACAAGGCAACTCTACAAAGTCTAGAAGACATAGTAGAGCTACCTAATACATAGAAAGAAACACAGGGAAATATAAAATGTGCAGAGACAAAGAAACATGTCACAAATGAAAGAACAGAATAAATCTCCAGGAAAAGAGCTAAATGAAATGGAAGCAAGAAAACTACCAGATGCAAAATTCAAAAGCAATGGTTATAAAAATGCTCAAGAAACTTGCTGAGAACTTTAATGAATTTAGTAAGATCTTCAAGAAACTAAGTGATAGCATCTTCAACATAAAAAAGGACCAGTCAGAATTAAAAATACACTAACTGAAATAAAGAATAACTTATAGTAAATCAAGAGTAGAGTAGAAGCTACTGAAAATCAAATAAGGAATTTGGAATATAAGAAAGCAAAAAATGCCCAATCAGAACAGCAAGAAGAAAAAAAGAATCCAAAATCATGAAGATAGTATAAGAGCCTCTGGGACAACTTCAAGCATACCAGAACATTTACATCATGAGGGTGCCAAAAGGAGAAGAGAGGAAGCAAGAAATTGAAAACCTACTTGAAAAAATGACAGAAAACTTCCCCTACCTGGTGAAAGAAATAGACATATAAGTCCAGGAAGCACAAAGAGTTCCAAACAAGATGAACCCAAAGAGGCCCATACTGAGACACATCATAATTAAAATGCCAATGGTTAAAGACAAAGAGAGAATCTTAAAAGCAGCAAGAGAAAAGCAGTTAGTTACCTACAAGGGAGCACACATATGACTGTCAGCTGAGTTCTCAACAGAAACTTTTCAGGCCAGAAGGGAATGGCAAGAAATACTCAAAGTGATTAAAAGCAAGGACCTACAAACAAGATTACTCTACCAAGCAAAGCTATCATACAGAATTGAAGGTCAGATAAAGTCCTTTTCAGACAAGGAAAAGCTAAAAAAGTTCATCACCAAACCAGTATTACATGAAATATTAAAGGGTCTCTTGAAGAAAAAAAAAGCAGAAACAGAAGCAAAAGAGGAAGAAGAAGAAGAAGGAGAAGAAGAAGAAGAAGAAGAAGAAGAAGAAGAAGAAGAAGAAGAAGAAGAAGAAAATAAAATGATAATAAGTACATATTTATCAATAATTGAATCTAAAAATCAAATAAGCAAACAAGCAGAACAGAAACAGACTCATAGATTCAGAGAACATTTTGAGGGTTGCCAGATGGGAGGGGGATTGGGAGGATGGGTGGAAGAGGTGAAGGGATTTAGAAGTACAAATTAATCATTGCCCATGGACCCAGACAATAGACAGGGGAAGATCTGGGATGGGGTGGGATATGGATGAAAGGGGGCAAAGTGGGAAAATGAGGGGCATCTGTAATACTCTCAACAATAAAATAATTTTTTAAAAGAAAAGAAAACTGATTGTGTTGGGACAGGACTGAAGATTATGTTTTCCAGCTTTCTTTAAAAATATGTATGTAATTAAGTATCAATCAATAAGATACAGATAGAAGTGCTTTGTGCAACTCTGTGAAGACCACTTAATAGGGAAGGGAAAAATTCTTCCTTTTCTTCTTTATTGATGAGATAAAGTAAAAGTTATCAACATGAACATATGCTAGAAGGAAAAGACTAAGTGCTTTAAAAAACAAAAAAAAATTAAAATCCTATCTAATAAAAGAGTAATATGCAAATTGACCATCACTCCAAGACACAAGATGGCTGCCCCCATGTGGTCAAAGATGGCTGCTCCCATGTGGACACAAGATGGTCACCACAAGATGGCCTGCAGAGGAGGGCAGTTGTGGGCAGTTAGGGGTGACCAGGCCAGCAGAGGAGGGCAATTGGGGGTGACCAGGCCAGCAGGGAGGGAAGTTAGGGGTGACCGGGCCAGCAGAGGAGGGCAGTTGGGGAGACCAGGACTGCAGGGGAGGGCAGTTGGAGTGGGGAGACCAGGACTGCAGGGGAGGGCAGTTGGGGGTGGGGCAGGCCTGCAGGGGAGGGCAGTTGGGTGGGACCCAGGCCTGCAGGGGAGGGTAGTTGTGGGGACCAGGCCTGCAGGGGAGGGCAGTTTTGGGGGACCAGGCCTACAGAGGAGGGCAGTTGTGGGCAGTCAGACCAGCAGGGAGGGCAGTTAGGGGTGACTGGGCCAGCAGGGGAGGGCAGTTGGAGGAGACCAGGCCAGCAGGGGAGGGCAGTTGAAGGGGACCAGGCCTGCTGGGGAAGGCAGTTGTGGGTGATCAGGCCAGCAGGGAGGGCAGTTAGGGGTGACTGGGCTGGCAGAGGAGGGCAGTTCGGGGAGACAAGGTCTGCAGGGGAGGGCAGTTGTGGGGGACCAGGCCTGCAGGGGAGGGCAGTTGGTGGGGGGCTAGGCCTGCAGGGAGGGCAGTTGGGAGGGGCTAGGCCTGCAGGGGAGGGCTGTTAGGGGTGACTGGGCCAGCAGGGAAGGGTAGATAGGGGTGACCAGGTCTGCAGGGGAGGGCAGTTAGGGGCAATTGGGCCTGCCAGGGAGCAGTTAGGCGTCAATCAGGCTGGCAGGGGTGTGGTTAGGGGGTGATCAGGCTGGCAGGCAGAAGTGGTTAGGGGCTATCAGGCAGAGGCAGGTGAGCAGTTGGGAGCCAGCAGTCCTGGATTGTGAGAGGGATCCCAGATTGGAGAGCATGAAGGCTGGGCTGAGGGACAATCCCGCCCCCCCCCCCCCATGCACGAATTTTGTGCACTGGGCCTCTAGTAATAAAATAAAATAAATTACAGATAAAATATTCCAGGACTTCTAGTTAGTTTAAGGTAGCTAGAATGTTTGGGAAAATACAGAGTAAGATTGATAATGATAAGTGGTTAGAAGTGAGATTATGCTAAACAAAAACTGCATACATATCTTATTCCAAATGAAATGAACACAAACTTAGAAATTTATTGCAGTAAAAGGTAACATGATTAAAATTTTATTTTGAAAAGGTCAATCCAGTGGCAATATAATGTTTTCAGTCAGACCTCTTGAAAGGCTATGTGAAAACAAATATAAATGAATTAAAGAAGACATGGAAGCTTGCAAACGGGGAAAACAATTAAGGCAGGAAATAATGAGTATATACTATAAAACAATAAAAAGTTTGCATTTATGAGATATCTTAAAAAGAAAGTTGACAGAATTTGTTAACAAATTTGATTTTTAGGGTGAAGGATTTGGCAAATAAAAATAATGTACATTCTTGTAGCTTATATCCTTCTCTGCTAAAATGAATCAATGAGGAAGATAAAATTTGGAGAGAAAAATGTTGGCCAAAAGACCTTGGCATTCACTATTAACCTGGGACCACAGAGAACAAAGGGATAGTTTTCATACAGGCACACAAGCACTCTCAGCAGCTATTCTCTGGGCAAAGTGAGAAGGCAAAAAGAAACAGTTTGTTCCAGATAGAGGTTATACTGCATAGCTAAATCATATCTATATTCTGACTTTCTCAGCTGTTATCTGAAGGTTTGGCTTCCAACTAGCTTGGTACTGGGGGGTGACAGAAGAGCTGGAACAGGTATGTGAGCATTTCTCCTACATTCTGAGCACTGATGAGACTTGGCATACACTGATTTCCTGTGGTCCCTAAGAACAAAGATGGGAGTTTGGACAAGTACAAATATGTGATGGCTCCCAGAATTGTGGGCAGCAGCTGATTAGCAAGATTCACTTCTTACATAAGGATTGTCTCAAGAATGAGAGAGGTGGCTGTCTTCTTTAATGCACAGAAAACAACACATAGAGTGTCAGGAAAATGAAGAAACAAAAAGATATATTCCAAACAAAAGAACAAAATATTTGGGTGGTGGGCACACAGTGCAATATACAGATCTTGTTACATAGAAATCCACACCTGAAACCTATATGATCCTATTAACCAATTCATCCCAATAGATTTAATAAAAATATTTTAAAAAAGAAAGAACAAGATAACTGAAGAAACTGACCATAATAAAATGGAGATAAGGAATTTACCCAATGAAGAATTCAAAATAATGGTCATAAACTGCTTTACTTTACTTGCCTGAGCTCAGGATCGCAAAGCATATACAAAGTGAGAATTTCAACAGAGATTTTAAAAAGTGAAAATTACCAAACAAATCATAGAGCTGAAGAATACAACTGCTGAACTGAAAAATTAATAGAGAATTCAAAAGTAGACTAAATCAAGTGGGAAAATAAAAGGATCAGTGAATTTGAAAACAGGTCAGTAGAAATCACCCAATCAGAGGAACAATAACAAAAGAATAAAAAAATGAGTGCAGAAAGCTTAAGAAACTTATGGGACACCATCAAGCACATTATACACAGAGTGGCCAGATTATTATGATCTCTGAACTCATAATAATCTGGCCACTCAGTGTATATCCTATATAATAAAAGGCTAATATGCAAATTGTCCCTTCGACCAGGAGTTCGACCAGAAGGCAGGCTGGCCAACCGCCCATGCCCCCTTCCCCTGGCCAGGCTGGCCAGACCCCACCCATGCAGGAATTCATGCACCTGGCCTCTAATATATATATATATATATATATATATATATATATATATATATATACATATATATATATATATATATATATATATATATACGCACACACACACACACATACTGCTGAGTGGCCAGATTATTATGTGTTCAGAGATCATAATAATCTGGCCACTCAGTGTAGATGTTGCAGAAGAAGAGACAAAGAGACAGAAGGATTATTCAGATAAATAATGGCTGTCCCTAGCCGGTTTGGCTCAGAGGATAGAGTGTCAGCCTGTGGGCTGAAGTGTAACGGGATCAATTCCAATCAAGGGCACATACCTCAGTTGTAGGCTCAATTCCCAACCCCAGTTAGAGTGCATGAAGGAGGCAACCAATCGATTTTATCTCTCTCTTATCAATATTTCTCTCTCTCTGTGTCTCTCCCTCTCTCTCTCTAAAAATTGATGGAAAATATTCTTGGGTAGGATTAACAACAATAAAAAAAAAAGGCTGAAAACACCCCAAACCTGAACAAAAATATGTTTTTAGATCCAGAAAACCAATTAAAATGCAGGTCAACTTTTACAATATGCTTTTCAAAATTTTATACTTTATAAAGTTCAAGTCAGCATGTATTTGGGCCTTGCCCATGTATCCAATATAATAAGACTTCATTTTAATTAGTGTTTAGATATTTACATTTAATGCAATTACATATGTGTGTGTGTGTGTGTATGTGTGTGTAATTTAATACACCTATTAGTTTTTCCTTTTGCTCCTCACTTTCAATCTTGCATTATTCCAGTAGTTTTAGTCTTTTGTTCAATCTTTTGTATTAGGTTTTAGCAATACTTCTTTATTTTCTTCCTTGTATGTTTGTCTTTATATCTTGGATTATTTTTATGTGATTTGACAGGACAGTTACAATCCTAGGTATTTTTCTTAGAAAAATGAAAACTGCTGTTGACAAAAATATTTGTAAAGAAATGGTCAAGAGCATCAATAGTTTCCAAAGAAACAAATGGCTATGCAATTTGAATAGATAATTAAATTGTGGTAAAAACAAAATCATTGACTATTACTCAATAAGATAAAAACAGAGACATTAATGATTATAAAAAATATGTGGAGCAAAAGAAACCAGAGACTAGAGAATAGAATGTAATTCTAGTTATTGAAAGTTCTAGAAAAGACAAATATTCTAGAAATCAGTACAATGGTTTAATATGGAAGCCATGGTTTTTGACTTGAAAGGGAACAAGTAAACTTACAGATTTGATAGAAATGTTCCATACCTTAATTGGCATATGCTTTTACACATAAATATATTTGTTATATCTCATCTAATTATCCAGTTTAAAAAAAAATACTGCATTCTGCCCTGGCCAGTGTGGCTCAGTGGTTGGGCATCATCCTATGCACCAAAAGGTTGTGGTTCAATTCCCAGTCAGGGCATGTGCCTGGGTTGCAGAATTAATCCCTAGTAAGGAGCACACAGGAGGCAGCCAATCTATGCTCTCACATTGAAATTTATCTCTCATAGTCCCTCTTTCTCTAAAAATAAATTACAATATATTTTTAAAAATTCTGCACTTTATTGCATATAAATTCTGAATTTTTTAAAAAAATTATAACATTTAAGATTTATAAAAGCATATTTCATTGACTGTAGTAAAACATATTTTAATATTTAACTGTTAGACTTTAAATTTACATTATTTTGACCTATTACCTTACTTTTTTTACCTATTCATTTCAATTTTAGCATTTCTATATTATTCCATTTAGTTAAAAATTATACAGTTTCTTAATTATTCTCCTACTAGAGGCCTGGTGCACGAATTCATGCACAGTGGGGGCCAATTGGGCCAGGCTTGTTGGGGGGAGGGGACACGGGGGGGGGGAGGATGATTGGGGCCGGCTGGCCTGGGGGCGCTGCAGGAGGTTGGCCAGCTGGCCCTGCCCCCAATGAGGGTGGGGAGGAATCAGGGGCAGGGCTGGCGATGGAGAGGGGCCATTGGTGGTTTGCTGGCTGTCCTGACCCTGATTGGGGTGGGGGGGCCAAATGGGATCTGGGCTGGCCAGGGGGAGGGGCTGCGGGAGGTTGGCAGGCACCAATCAGGGCTCTGATCAGGCCGGTTGGCTGCAGCAGTGTTCGCCATAGCGACTGGTCATTCCAGTTGTTCCAGTCATTTTGGCGTTCGGGTCACTTGGCTTTTATATCCTATCTAATAATAGAGTAATATGCAAATTGACCGCACCTCCGCTATGCCCATGATTGGACCTGCGAGAGGCAGGGGGCGGGACTCCAGGTGCCTATATGGCCGTTGAGAAAACCAAGATGGCGGCCGCCAAATCCTCTTAGTTCCCCGGGTCCTGGGGAGCAATGGCAACCCTAGAGGGGCGTGGTAGGGAAAAGCCAGAAGCCTCCCTGGGTCCCCGGCTGGATTGAGATGGGGGGGCATGGCCGGGCACGGCCAGCAGCCTCCCGGGGGTCCCGGAACCCATCGCGACCCGGGGGGGCGTGGCCGGGCACGGCCAGCAGCCTCCCGGGGGTCCCGGAACCCTCGCGACCCGGGGGGGCGTGGCCGGGCATGGCCAGCAGCCTCCCCGGGGTCCCGGGACCCATCGCGACCCAGGGGTCATGGCCGGGCACGGCCAGCAGCCTCCCCGGGGTCCAGGGCTGCATCGAGACCCGGGGGGGCGTGGCCGGGCACGGCCAGCAGCCTCCCGCGGGTCCCGGGACCCATTGCGACCGGGGGGGGGCGTGGCCGGGCACGGCCAGCAGCCTCCCGCGGGTCCGGGGACCCATCGCGACCCGGGGGGGGCTTGGCGGGGCACGGCCAGCAGCCTCCCGGGGGTCCCGGGACCCATCGCGACCCGTGGGGGCGTGGCCGGGCACGGCCAGCAGCCTCCCCGGGGTCCATGGCTGCATCGCGACCTGGGGGGGCGTGGCCGGGCACGGCCAGCAGCCTCCCGGGGGTCCATGGCTGCATCGCGACCCGGGGGGGCGTGGCCGGGCACGGCCAACAGCCTCCCCGGGGTCCAGGGCTGCATCGCGACCCGGGGGGGCGTGGCCGGGCACGGCCAGCAGCCTCCCGGGGGTCCCGGGACCCATCGCGACCCGGGGGGGCGTGGCCGGGCACGGCCAGCAGCCTCCCCGGGGTCCCGGGACCCATCGCGACCCGGGGGGGCGTGGCCGGGCACGGCCAGCAGCCTCCCCGGGGTCCCGGGACCCATCGCGACCCGGGGGGGCATGGCCGGGCACGGCCAACAGCCTCCCCGGGGTCCAGGGCTGCATCGCGACCCGGGGGGGCGTGGCCGGGCACGGCCAGCAGCCTCCCCGGGGTCCAGGGCTGCATCGAGACCCGGGGGGGCGTGGCCGGGCACGGCCAGCAGCCTCCCGCGGGTCCCGGGACCCATCGCGACCCGGGGGGGCGTGGCCGGGCACGGCCAGCAGCCTCCCGCGGGTCCGGGGACCCATCGCGACCCGGGGGGGGCTTGGCCGGGCACGGCCAGCAGCCTCCCGGGGGTCCCGGGACCCATCGCGACCCGGGGGGGCGTGGCCGGGCACGGCCAGCAGCCTCCCCGGGGTCCATGGCTGCATCGAGACCCGGGGGGGCGTGGCCGGGAACGGCCAGCAGCCTCCCCGGGGTCCATGGCTGCATCGTGACCCGGGGGGGCGTGGCCGGGAACGGCCAGCAGCCTCCCGGGGGTCCCGGGACCCATCGCGACCCGGGGGGGCGTGGCCGGGCACGGCCAGCAGCCTCCCCGGGGTCCAGGGCTGCATCGCGACGGGGGGGGGCGTGGCCGGGCACGGCCAGCAGCCTCCCCGGGGTCCAGGGCTGCATCGAGACGGGGGGCGTGGCCGGGCTCGGCCAGCAGCCTCCCCGTGGTCCCGGACCCATCGCGACCCGGGGGGGCGTGGCCGGGCACGGCCAGCAGCCTCCCCGTGGTCCCGGACCCATCGCGACCCGGGGGGGCGTGGCCGGGCACGGCCAGCAGCCTCCCCGGGGTCCCGGGACCCATCGCGACCCGGGGGGGCATGGCCGGGCACGGCCAACAGCCTCCCCGGGGTCCATGGCTGCATCGCGACCCGGGGGGGCGTGGCCGGGCACGGCCAGCAGCCTCCCCGGGGTCCAGGGCTGCATCGAGACTCGGGGGGGCGTGGCCGGGCACGGCCAGCAGCCTCCCGCGGGTCCCGGGACCCATTGCGACCGGGGGGGGCGTGGCCGGGCACGGCCAGCAGCCTCCCCGGGGTCCATGGCTGCATCGCGACCCGGGGGGGGGCGTGGCCGGGCAAGGCCAGCAGCCTCCCCGGGGTCCCGGGACCCATCGCGACCCGGGGGGGCGTGGCCGGGCACGGCCAACAGCCTCCCCGGGGTCCAGGGCTGCATCGCGACCCGGGGGGGGCGTGGCCGGGCAAGGCCAGCAGCCTCCCGGGGGTCCCGGGACCCATCGCGACCCGGGGGGGCGTGGCCGGGCACGGCCAGCAGCCTCCCCGGGGTCCCGGGACCCATCGCGACCCGGGGGGGCGTGGCCGGGCACGGCCAGCAGCCTCCCCGGGGTCCCGGGACCCATCGCGACCCGGGTGGGCATGGCCGGGCACGGCCAACAGCCTCCCCGGGGTCCAGGGCTGCATCGCGACCCGGGGGGGCGTGGCCGGGCACGGCCAGCAGCCTCCCCGGGGTCCAGGGCTGCATCGAGACCCGGGGGGGCGTGGCCGGGCACGGCCAGCAGCCTCCCGCGGGTCCCGGGACCCATCGCGACCCGGGGGGGCGTGGCCGGGCACGGCCAGCAGCCTCCCGCGGGTCCGGGGACCCATCGCGACCCGGGGGGGGCTTGGCCGGGCACGGCCAGCAGCCTCCCGGGGGTCCCGGGACCCATCGCGACCCGTGGGGGCGTGGCCGGGCACGGCCAGCAGCCTCCCCGGGGTCCATGGCTGCATCGCGACCCGGGGGGGCGTGGCCGGGCACGGCCAGCAGCCTCCCCGGGGTCCATGGCTGCATCGCGACCCGGGGGGGCGTGGCCGGGCACGGCCAGCAGCCTCCCCGGGGTCCAGGGCTGCATCGCGACCCGGGGGGGCGTGGCCGGGCACGGCCAGCAGCCTCCCGGGGGTCCCGGGACCCATCGCGACCCGGGGGGGCGTGGCCGGGCACGGCCAGCAGCCTCCCCGGGGTCCCGGGACCCATCGCGACCCGGGGGGGCGTGGCCGGGCACGGCCAGCAGCCTCCCCGGGGTCCCGGGACCCATCGCGACCCGGGTGGGCATGGCCGGGCACGGCCAACAGCCTCCCCGGGGTCCAGGGCTGCATCGCGACCCGGGGGGGCGTGGCCGGGCACGGCCAGCAGCCTCCCCGGGGTCCAGGGCTGCATCGAGACCCGGGGGGGCGTGGCCGGGCACGGCCAGCAGCCTCCCGCGGGTCCCGGGACCCATCGCGACCCGGGGGGGCGTGGCCGGGCACGGCCAGCAGCCTCCCGCGGGTCCGGGGACCCATCGCGACCCGGGGGGGGCTTGGCCGGGCACGGCCAGCAGCCTCCCGGGGGTCCCGGGACCCATCGCGACCCGGGGGGGCGTGGCCGGGCACGGCCAGCAGCCTCCCCGGGGTCCAGGGCTGCATGGCGACCGGGGGGGGCGTGGCCGGGCACGGCCAGCAGCCTCCCCGGGGTCCATGGCTGCATCGCGACCCGGGGGGGCGTGGCCGGGCACGGCCAGCAGCCTCCCCGGGGTCCAGGGCTGCATCGAGACCCGGGGGGCGTGGCCGGGCACGGCCAGCAGCCTCCCTGGGGTCCCGGGACCCATCGCGACCCATCGCGACCCGGGGGGGCGTGGCCGGGCTCGGCCAGCAGCCTCCCCGGGGTCCAGGGCTGCATCGCGACCCGGGGGGGCTTGGCTGGGCACGGCCAGCAGCCTCCCGGGGGCGGGGTCCCCGGCGATCGCCACCCTCGCCTAAATGGCTGGTGCTGAGAGGGATCAATGGGGCCAATGGAAGGAGCAGGTGGTAGTTGACCACGGAGGCCATCTGCAGCAGCTGGATGCAGAGTTCGGGTCCACGTTCTCCAGGTTGGCCTCCATGGGGCCCGTGTCGCACCCATTGTAGCCGAGTGGGCATGCTGGCATAGTAGCCCCAGCATGAGGCCAGCTTCCCAAGCCAGGCTGCGGAGGGAGGGAGGGCCTCTGGGCTGGGAGCACTCCCCGACCCCAGTGGACAGGGCACAGAGCAAGCAGCAGAGAGCTACTAGGGGTGGTGGGTGTGGTGGCCTGGCTTCCAAGAGGCTGGCTTCAGCTGCTGTGGCCTGCGCTGAGGTGGCTGGTGGTGGGGGCAACTGCGTGGGCGCATCCGTGGCTGGGGCACTGGGAGACGTGGGACTGCAGCCCAGAAAGCGAGGCTCAGGAGGACCTGGTCACCGACCCCGGGCATTGAAGCCGCCTCCTACAAGATGGATCCTAGCCTAGGTGTGTGGGAAGCAGGTTCAGGAACCTCTCCCTTTGTGGCGCCAGAGCCCAGGCCTGCCAGCGCCCCAGAGGAGACCCCCACCAGGATCGGGGGCTTGACCGGTCTCTAAACCAGGGTGGCCATTAGCCCAGGCCTGCCAGCACCCCAGAGGAGACCCCCAACAGGATCGGGGGCGTGACCGGCCTCCAAACCGCCAGTGACCCTAACCCAGGCCTGCCAGCGCCCCAGAGGAGATCCCCACCAGGATCGGGGGCATGACCAGCCTCTAAACCGCCCTCAGCCCTAGACCAGGCCTGCCAGCACCCCAGAGGAGACCCCTGCCAGGATTGGGGTCATGGCCAGCCTTCAAACTGTGGCGGCCCCTAGCCCAAGGAGGCCTCCTGGCCGAGGACGCCTGAGTCTGTTCTTGACCTAGGGCCGGGCTCTCCCCGCAAGGGACTCAGAAGCCACCAGAGTCTAACTGCCAGTCTCTGGGAGTGCATCCACTGTCCACCAAAAAGTAGGGCCATCAAACCATTCAGTCGCAGTGCAGGCACAGGTCCGTGGCTGACGGGGTGGAGGCCAGACCAAAACAAAACAGCAGAAACACCCTGCCCACCTGGGCAGGTACTGCTGTAGTCCACATGGCCTGGGCAGTGTAGAAAGCGCTACCTTCTCCCAGGTCCTGTGCTGGCACTGCCGCCTCGCTCACCCTCAAGCCCCCCTGAGTCCTGACAGCAAAGTGTGTGGGGCATTCTGCAGGAGTTGTACCGTTCTGAGTGCTTTTGCCCAAAGACACACTTTGGGATGAATTCAGAGCCACATCTCATTTCCCATGAGATTGGAAGAACCATGTGAAAGGATTTTGACAAAAGCTTTCCACATCTCTGTTTATTCTTTTGAATCCATAAAATGACCTTAAAAAAAGCATCCGGGCCACCTAAGAAAGAATGCACTTTCTGGCCAGAGCACGCAGGATTCTTTTGCCCAACAGGTTAAAGGGAGCAGAGCTGGCCCAGTGGGAATGGCCCTGGTGCCCTATGAGGAGACCGGGGGAATGGGGTTGCCGAAATTCCATAAGCCTCTTGCCACCTTCTCCTTTGCAAACCACACCATCCAGATCCACCAGGAGTGGAGGCAACTGGGAATCACAGCCGTGATTTGGGACATGGTGAGCAAATCTTGAGGGGCCTCTGAAAACATCTGCAACTGATTATAAGACTGGTCTTTATTTAAAAAGAAATAAAAGAACAGCTTTGTTGAGATATAACCCATATACTGTACATGTCACCTAAAGTGTACAATGAACTGGTTTTTTAAAGTAAATTCAGAGTGGTACAACCATCACCATGCTCAATTTTTAAATATCTTCATGACCCATCCCCTCCAAAAAAAACTTCTACCCATTGGAATCACTTTCCTGATCATCTTCCCCAAAATAGATTGCACTTTAAAGGTGGGTAAAGGAAAGTTGAGGGAAGTTAAAACACTGCACAAAGGATATTGTAAGATGACAAAGCCCAAAGTGAAGATGATGTGTTTTCTTTAAAAAAATATATATTTTTAAAATTTCAGAAAGGGAGAGGGAGAGAGAGATAGAAACATCAATGATAAGAATCACTGATCAACCGAAACCGGTTTGGCTCAGTGGATAGAGCGTCGGTCTGCAGACTGGAAGGTCCCAGGTTCGATTCCGGTTAAGGGCATGTACATTGGTTGCTGGCACATATCCCGGTGGGGGGTGTGCAGGAAGCAGCTGGTCGATGTTTCTCTCTCATCGATGTTTCTAGCTCTCTATCCCTCTCCCTTCCTCTCTGTGAAAAATCAATAAAATATATTTTAAAAAAAAAAAGAATCACTGATCAGCTGCCGCCCCAGGCCCCCTACTGGGGATTGAGCCCGAAACCCAGGCATGTGTGCCCCTGATCAGAATCAAACCTGGACTCTTCAGTCCACAGGCCGATGCTCTCTCCATTAAGCCAAACTGACCAGGGCCATGTGTTTTCTTCAAGTTCTGCGTGGTTGTAATGGTCCCCAAATCTATACTAATAAAAGGGTAATATGCTAATTAGAGTGGTTGTCTTCCGGACATCTTTCCAGACAAAGCCGCAGTGGCTACAAAGGCCAAGGCTCAGGCAGCCATAACCAGCTGCAGTGGCAGCAGCATTGGGGTTATGGGGGTGGTGCCTCCAGAGGGAGGCCAGACGGGGGGCCAAGGCACAGGCAGTTTGGGGTGATCAGGCTGATAGGGGAGTGCAAGGTAGGGGCAATCAGGCTGGCAGGAGATCAAGGTAGGGGCGAGCAGGCAGGCAGGCAGTGGGGTTAGGGACAATCAGGCAGGCAGGCAGGTGAGTGGTTAGGAGCCAGTGGTTCCGGATTGTGAGAGGGATGTCCAACTGCTGGAAGTTGGACATCCCCTGAGGGGTCCCAGATTGAAGAGGGTGCAGATTGGGCTGAGGGGCACATCCCCTCACCCCCCCAGTGCACGAATTTCGTGCACCGGGCCTCTAGTATATAGATAAGTGGACATTTGTGCTGCCACTCAGAGACTCTATCCTAGCTGATTCTTAATTGAAGTTAACTTTTAAAGCTGAAATGTGCTTTTCCAGTCTTCATGTCTCATATATATATTTAAGTCAACTGAACTATTCAGAAAACTCCTGGCAGCCAGTGCTGTTGTAAAATGCAGTGATAATATACAGATACATATAGTGAAATGGGGTGGGTATTAAGAAGTACAATAGAAACAAATGTAGAAGAGAATTGTGGGTAGGTCGTTATAGTAAAGAATAAAGGAAACTGTAGGAAGTGCATTGTGTAACAGATGGCTCTTATTCTAGTTCTCTCTACCAAAGTTGTTTAAAGCTATAAGTTATTAACAGCTTAGGGACCAAGCCTTCCACTATATGCCCCCATCAATGAGATAAATGTGATAAAGTGCAATGTCACTTTAACCTGTTCAGAGTATGAATTAAGAAGATAGTTGAAAAAGAGCACTTACTAGTTAGAACCACTGTACGTGTCAGACAAAGCAGAGAAATTGAGTGATATAGATGAGTTTTCAGTATTTGCGACCAATATTCCATTAGTTGCTAAAGAGTTCTCTAAAGACAGTTAACAAGGGCATACCCAAGAATCAAACAGCAGCAAATGGAAGTGGTACAAGAAACACCTGAGTCATGCCCTAGCTGGTTTGGCCAATGGGTCTTAGGTTTGATTCTGGTCAAGGGCAGTACCTTGGCTGCAGGCTGGATCCCTGGCCCTGTTTGATGGTTATCTCTCTCTATCTCTCTCCCTCCCTATTAGTCCCTCTAAAATGAAAAAAAAAAATCTCAGGTAAAAATTAATGATAACAGCAAAAAGGAAATACATGAGTCAGAGCAAGGCACTGCTGCATCATGGGTAGTAAATTAAGGTGCATTAATTGTTAAATATAAAGTGACAGCTTTAGCCTCCACAGATTTGAAATCAATAACAAAATGTAAAACAGCACTGGCGGGGGAATGGCAAGCAGAGCATAGTAGTACTAGGGTTAGTTTGTTCTTTAGATGGAGTATTATTGAATTAGAGAAAGATGAATATATATGTACTTTATACCATGGGAGAGTGGAATCCTAAGTGTTTTATTTTCTTTATTAATTCAAAGAGATTATCATGCCAAGAGAGAGAGAGAGAGAGAGAGAGAGAGAGAGAGAGAGAAAACGATGATATTGGTGTATTTAATTTAGAAAATATAATGACACATTTTATGTTACAGCCATGATATTTAATCTTTTTTATTTCATGACTCACATAAACTAACTACTAAAATTCTGTGGGACACAAAAAAAATTATTATATTTTTTTGCCAATCTGACCAAAAAAAGTAGGTATAATTTTAATTAATTCACATCAAACACTTATTGTTGTGTTGATTGTTCTTATTTTTTCATTTGACAATCTACAGAAAGGAATTCAGTGCCCCTGACTAAATAGTCAGGTATTGCAAGTTTTAAAAATTCTTGTGGCACACCAGTGTGCAGTGACACATTGGTTTAAAATCACTATTTTAAAGAAAAAGGTGGGCATTTTTTGAAAAAAAATTTTTTTTTCACTTTTCTGTTCAAAGTTGGAATTTCAACATAGAGACTATCTCTTTTTGTGTGGAGAAATAATAGATTTGCATTTTAATTTATACTTAAAAGCACTGTCAGAAAGGTAGAATTTTTTTTTTTTTCTCTCTAGTCTTCTAGAATCTGGCTAATCTAAGAATTAGATTGACATAAGGCAGATTAACAGGAGAAAATAACCAAATTTAATTATGTATGTATATAATGGGGCTTCATAAGAATATAGGGGCCAAAGACAAATTGAGCACTTGAGGCTTACACGTCATTTAGAGTTAAAAAGAAGATGGTACTTATTTGGGATTTCAAGGGAGGAAGGCAATTTCACATTAAAATGGAAAAGTAAATGTTTAATCAACAAATGTTTGCTGGGCCATCTAAAAACAAAGGGACACAGACACGACTTTGTATAAATGGGTCTTGCTAGGGCCTTCCCTGTTTACCATATCTAGTTTATATATTATATTATATTATATTATATTATATTATATTATATTATATTATATTATATTATATTATATTATATTATACTAGAGGCCCGGTTCATGAAATTCATACATGGGTGGGGTCCCTAGGCCTGACCAGCGATCAGGGCCAATCAAGGCCAGGCCAATCAGGGCTGGGCCAGACAGGAGGCAATGGTCACCGGGCTGGGTGCAGAAGGAATGGACACTGGACACCAACACTGCCATTGTTGGCACGTGCCATGGTGCAGTTCCCCACCTCCCTGCCTTCTCCTTCCCTTGATTCCGCACCGCCACTGTGGCAAGCGGGCGGCAGGTGGCTTTGGGCCTGCCAGCCCAGGAGGAGGGGCAGGGCACTGGAGGTTGGCCGCGGGCCCTGAGGAGGGAGCAGGCCCTCTTCCCCCCTAGGAAAGGGGCCACGTCCACCGCCACCCACCCCTGGTTCCCTGTCCCAGCCCAGAGGCTGGGGGGAGTGACTGCGGGAGGTTGGCGAGCCAGGGGAGGTTGGCTGTGGGGGCGCACTGACCACCAGAGGGCAGCTCCTATGTTGAACGTCTGTCTCCTGGTGGTCAGTGCGCATCATAATGACCAGTTGTTTCGGTTGTTCTGGTCGCTTAGGCTTTTATATATATAGATTATATTAATCTATGTTGAAAGCTCTTTCCTTAAATATGCCTTCTACCTAAAATATTTTAGGCACTTATGGGGAAGTTCAAAGGTTTTTCCTAAGTCTTGTTTCTTAAAAATAAACAGCTGAAAATAATCAATATTTCAGACATGTTTTGGTGTGGCAAACTTCATTGCCCTCCAGTATTTATATAACACTAGAGGCCTGGTGCATGAATTCGTGCACCAGTGGGGTTCCTCAGCCTGGCCTGTGGCATCAGGCCAAAACTGGCTCCCCGACATCCCCCGAGGGGTCCCAGTTTGTGAGAGGGTGCAGGGCAGGCCAAGAGACTCCACCGGTGCACCATCAGGGCCAGGGAGGGATGCAAGAGGTTGGCCAGCCAGGGAGGGACTGCGGGAGGGCTCCAGGGCATGTCCAGCCCATCTTGCTCAGTCCCGATTGTCCGGACCCCAGCAGCAAGCTAACCTATTGGTCGGAGCCTCTGCCCCCTGGTGGTCAGTGCACGTCATAGTGAGCAGTTGAGCAGCCTTAGCATATGATTAGCATATTACGCTTTGATTGGTTGAATGGATGACTGATGGCCATTAACATATTAGGCTTTTATTATATAGGATAGTCACAGATACAATGGAACCTCAGTTCTCAAACTTAATTTGTTCCGGAAGGCTGAGAAGTGATTTGTTTGAAAATCAAATCATTGTTTCTATTAGAACTAATGTAAATTAAATTAATCCATTCCAGATCCCCAAATGATTCTCTTTTAACCTTTCTCAATTGCCTGTGATCATTGTTTCATGAGCACTTTCACACCCGTGGCAACATCAGCACTCTTGTTGGCCTCTTTATGTTTTAAAATTGTGCTACTTTAGAGTTCGGCATGCTATATTCAGTAGCCAGATCAGACATGAGAACACCTCCATCACTCTTTGCAATTATTTCTTTTTTTAAACTCTATCATTGTTCTCATAACTTTCCTTTTCATTTTGCTGCTATCACTAACTTTTTTAGGCCCCATGGTCACTTACTGTGTATATTTAGTAATAATAAGCAGCAACAAAAGCAAAAAAAAACAAAACACAACAACATGAAAATACCTGTAGCACAATTTCCTGGGATGTGAACAATGTGAGGTTCAATGGTAAACTGACTCATACTCTCACATGCTCTTCTTTGTCGTCTGAGAGATGCATGGCTGATCATAAAAGTATCATCATGAAAAGGTTGTTGGGTCAAGAACAAAAGTTTGACAACTGAGACATTTTTTGTGAGCATCTCGGTTGAAAACCAAATTGTTTGAGATGGGAGACACTCAGAAACTGAGGTTTGAGTATAGCTTCTTTATATGGATATGTCTAAAAATGTGGGTACATGCATAGGTAAGTGTTGGGGAACAGCGCTAAAAATAGGTGTCTTATTTTGCTTGTAATCTTATCACCAGTAGGATTCTTGTTTTGCTTGTCATGGCTTATAGCTTATCCTATATAACAAAAGCCTAATATGATAGATGTCCAGTCATCCATTCAACCAATCAAAGCATAATATGCTAATATATGCTAAGACCACTCAACCACTTGCTATGACATGTACTGATCACCAGGGGGCAGACAGTCTACTGGTCGACCAGTCGCTATGATGTGCACTAACCACCAGGGGGTAGATGCTCTGACCAGTAGGTTAGCTTGCTCCTGGGGTCCGGCCGATCAGGACTGAGTGAGATGGGCCGGACATATCCTGGAGCCCTCCTGGGGTCCTTTCCAAGCTGGCCAACCTCCTGTGTCCCTCCCTGGCCCTGATGGTGCACTGGTGGGGTCCCTCGGCTTGGCCCTCTCGCAATCCAGGACCCCTTGGGGGATGTTGGAGAGCCAGTTTCAGCCTGGTCCCGCAGGCCAGGCAGAGGGATCCCACTGGTGCATGAATTTGTGCACCAGGCCTGTAGCAATAAATAAGAAGATAGAATCACTGCTTAATTTCTACATGTTATCACTTTGCAGTAACTGTAAACACAAATAATGTTTTTAAGGTTTTTAAAGGTAAGTTTTTTTATAGTTTATAAAGACCTGTGTCATTTTCTTATTTTCTACTATAGCAGTAACTGTAAACACAAATAATGTTTTTAAGGTTTTTAAAGGTAAGTTTTTTCATAGTTTATAAAGACCTGTGTCATTTTCTTATTTTCTACTATACTTTTATAACAGGAAAAAATATGTTTCTTATTTTAACAACAATTGAAATCAATGTGAATAAAAAAATTAATAAAAAATTCACAATGGAAATCCAGTTTTGGTAAGCCAGAAGATAACACATCCTCACATTTTAAAGTGCTAGTTAATAAGATTCATTGCCATCATTAATAATAGTTTATTTAAAATATGTTACAGTCAGACATGTCAAGGCAGCATAACATATTTATTAATATCTAAGTCAAATAACAATAGCAAATTTGCTTTTTTATCTCCTAAAATATCTTATAGAGAATCTAAGTGTGTCAGAGATTCAAAACTGGGATTCAGTCAACTCTCTGAAAACCCCCTATTAGGCTAGCATAATGGAACAGTAGCACTCAGTTGCTGAGCTCCATTTTAAATGGTACATCTATTATTATACTAATGATTACAAACCATATGGTGTAACCATTAGGGTTGCCTTTAAATACACTAATTACATCAAGTGTAGGCAATAAAACAGGTGCTAAAACAATGTTCTCACACACTGTTTTTCATTTACAGCTCCATAGAAGACCTTTAGTAAAAGATTAGAATTCCAATCTATTCCCATAGACTCCCATTTGACATTTAAAGATGCTGTATAACTATCCAGACAACACCAATTTAAACAACAAATATGTTATTTGCTAGTAAACCTGAAAATAAATATATTTTAACTGATAAATGGATGAGGAAAGAGCAATCTAAAACAAATAATGTCAATTTTTATTGGAAGATTTAGAGTCTATTTTATCCATTACATGTTGTGCCATTAAGCATTTATAGAGTACCCAATTTATTTTATGTTAGGTTAATATGTAAATAATTCAATAAAGGACAATGATAATATAAAAGCAAGTGTATATGGCTACGGTATGATCTTATGGGTTCCATCAAACAAGTAACTTTGGACAAGCAAATGCACATACATGTTCAACATTTTTATCTATAAGAAGATTGGTAGATTCAAGTTATTTCTAAGGTCCTCTTCATTTATAAAATTTTGTTATTCTTGTAGTGAATTGTCAAGATGCTGTCCTTGA
This sequence comes from Eptesicus fuscus, assembly GCF_027574615.1. Classification (NCBI taxonomy): domain Eukaryota; kingdom Metazoa; phylum Chordata; class Mammalia; order Chiroptera; family Vespertilionidae; genus Eptesicus; species Eptesicus fuscus. The sequence continues at coordinate 24,625,250 of NC_072480.1, forward strand.
CCAAACATTAGTCAGACTCTTCTAAGCCCTCTTCATTAGGCCTTCACCTATACCCCTATCCTTGCCAGGTCTACATAGCTCAGTTTTAGCAAGAATATTGCTCAATCACTTTAGATGGAATCTCTCTACACTTAATATGTGATAACTCTTGATATTTGACCAAATTTCTTGCCCCCCACCCCATACCCCCCACCCACGACCTGACCCATTGAAATTTTATCACTTTGGCTCGCCTGAAGCAAGAATCCTATTAGGTCATCAGGCACATTTTACCCCAGCCTTGATGTCTCCTCTTAGTAATTTTCCATCCACTGCTACTCTCCACCTACCCATCAGCTCCTTAGGTGCAAATCCCACTCATTATTATTATTATACTAGGGGCCCAGTGTATGAATTCGTGCACCTTGAAAGGAATTGTGGGTTGTGAGGCTGCAGTAGGCACAGGGGCAGGTCACAAGCCCTCTGGTGATCAGCGCACATCATAGCGACCGGTTGTTCAGTTGTTCTGCCATTCGGTCAATTTGTATAAATGCCTTTTATTATATAGAATTTGGAGTTGTCAGTTTGACACTTACCAGAATAATCATAAATCTTCCTTACTATTTTTTTTTGTCCTCCAATATCTTTCTTTCCCATTTACTTATGTATTTTTTTAAATCTTTATTGTTGAAAGTATTAAATATGTCTGCCTTTTCCCCCCATTTTAACCCTTCTAGCCTGCCCTTGCCCCCCACCTCAGGCCTTGACCACCCTATTGTCTGTGTCCTTGGGATATGCATTTATGCAAACAAATTCTTTTGGTTGATCTCTTCCCTCCCACCAGCCAACCCCACATTCCTTCTGAGGTTCCACAGTCTGTTCCATGCTTCTATGTCTCTGGATCTATATTGTTCAACATTTATTTTGTTCATTAGATTCCACATATGAGTGACATCATCTGATACTTGTCTTTCTCTGATTAGTTAGTTTTGCTTAGCATAATATTCTCCAGGTGCCTCCATGCTGTCTCAAAGGGTAAGAGTTTTTTTTTTTTTGTTTGTTTTGTTTTTGTTTTTTTTAGTATATTTTATTGATTTTTTACAGAGAGGAAGAGAGAGGGATAGAGAGGTAGAAACATCGGTGAGAGAGAAACATTGATCAGCTGCCTCTTGCACATCCCCTACTGGGAATGTGCCCGCAACCAAGGTACATGCCCTTGACCAGAATCAAACCTGGGACCCTTCAGTCCGCAGGCCAATGCTTTATTCACTGAGCCAAACCGGTTAGGGCAAGATTCTTCTTTTTTACTGATGGGCATTTGTACTGTTTCCTGATCTTAGCTATTGTAAATTGCAGTAGCTCTGAACACAGGGGAACATTCTTTCTGATTGGTGTATCAGGTTTCTTAGGATATATTCCTAGAAGTGGGATCACTGGGTCAAATGGCAGTTCCATATTTAATTTTTTGAGGAAACTCCATACTGTTTTCCATAAAGGCTGCACCAGTCTGCATTCTCATAAGCAGTGTTTTAGGGTTCCCTTTTCTAGACATCCTTGCTTCTTATTTGTTGATTTCATGATGGTAGACATTCTGACAGGTGTGAGGTGATACCTCATCTTAGTTTTAATTTGCATCTCTCTGATGATCAGTGCTTTGAGCATTTTTTCATATGTCTCTTGGCCATGTGTGTGTCCTCTTTGGACAAGTGTCTATTTAGGTCCTTTGCTCATTATTTAATCAGATTGTTTGTCTTCCTTTTGTTAAGTTGTATGAGTTCCTTATATATTTTGGAGATTAACCCTTTATCAGATATATCATTCACAAATATGTTTTCCCATACATTGGGACCCCTTTTTATTTTGTTGATTATTTCTTTTGCTGTCTTTTGCTGTGCAGAAACTTTTTATTTTTATGTAGCCCATTTGTTTAGTTTCTCCTTAGTTTCCTTTGACCATACACACATATTGCTATGAGAGATGTCTGAAATTTTGCTGCCTATCATTTCTTCTAGGATTTCAATAGTTTTACAACTTACATTTAAGTCTTTTATCCATTTTCAGTTTATTTTTGTGTATGGTGTAAGTTGGTGGTGTAGTTTCATTTTCTTTTTCATGTATCTGTACAATTTTCCCAACACCATTTATTGAAGAGACTGACTTGACTCCATTTTATGCTCTTGCCTCTTTGTCAAGTATTAATTGAGCATAATGGCTTGGGTTGATTTCTGGGGTTTCTGTTCTGTTTCATGGATCTCTATGCATGTTCTTTTGCCAATACTAGGCTGCTTTTATTATTGTGGCTTTATATTATAACATGATGTCTGGTATGGTGATCCCCCAAATTTGTTCTTCTTTCTCAAGATTGCTGCAGTTATTCATGGGCTTTTTTTGTTGTTGTTGTTCCATATAAATTTTTCGAGTTTTTATTCTAGATCTGTGAAATGATGCTGATGGCAATTTAACTGGAATCACATTTAAACTATAGATTACTTTGGATAGTATAGACATTTTAATTATGTTAATTCTACCAATCCATGAACATGGTATATTCTTCCATTTGTTTATATCTCCCTCTATCTCTTTTTTTCAAGTTCCTGTAGTTTTCCAAGTACAAGCCTTTCACCTCCTTAAGTTTATTCCTAAGTATTTTAGTTATTTTGTTGCAATGATAAATGTAGTTGTTTGTTTATTTTCTCTTTCAGAAAATTCCTTTATTGTTGTATTAAAAATACTATGGATTTCTGGGTGTTAATTTTGTACCCTGCTACATTGCTGAATTAATTTATTAAATCTAGTTGGTTTTTGGTGGAGTCTTTAGAGGTTTTTATGTACAATATTGTCATCTGCAAATAATGAAAGTTTTATTTCCTCATTTCCACGTTGGATTCCTTTATTTCTTCTTTTTGTCTGGTCGCTGTGGCTAAGACTTCCAGTACTACATTAAATAAGAGTGGTGAAAGTGTACATCCCTGTCTTGTTTCTATTCTTAGGGGAAATGGTTTTACTTTTTGCCCATCGAGTATGATGTTTGCTGTAGGTTTGTCATATATGGCCTTGATTATATTGAGGTATGATCCCTTTATTCCCACTTTTCTGAGAGTTTTTATAAAACAATGGATGTTGAATTTTGTTGAATGATTTTTTTGCCTCTATTGATAAGATGATGTAATTTTCATCTTGCAATCTGTTTATGTGCTGTATCACATTTATTGATTTGAGAATATTGAACAAGCCTTATATCTCCTGAATAAATCCCACTTGGTCATGGTGTATGATCTTTTTAATGTATTGCTGGGTCTGATTTGCTAATATTTTGTTGAGGGTTTTAGCAACTATGTTCAACACGGATATTGGCCTGTAATTCTCTTTCTTTATAGTGTCTTGAGCTGGTTTTGGAATTATGATAATGCTAGCTTCATAAAAAGAGCTTGAAAATGTTCCTTCTCTTTAATTTTTTTGAATAGTTTGAGGAGTGTTGGTGTCAGTTTTTCTCTGAATGTTTGATAATACTCCCCTGTGAAGCTGTCTGGCTTAATCTTACCTATAGATTTTTGAGAATGTTAATATATTTCTGCTTGATATTATCAGATATTTAATGCTTTTATTGATAATAACAAATTCATGGAGCTGTTTTGAGGATTAAGTGAGGTGAACCTTATAACCAGTGCTGAACCCTTGCTAGACACATAAAAAATACCAAATAAATGTTAGCTATTATGATAATAAAATAAATACATCATGAGTACAAAAACATTAAATGTGCCTATAAATATATTCCAAAAGGGAATGAAAAAACATAAGTAGATCCAGAGGAGGGATTCCTGGTAGCTCTCTTTTTAATATTTTCAGAAACTGCCATACTGTTATCCTTAGGGATTGTACCAATTTACATTTGCACCAGCAGTATATTAGAGTTGCCTTTTTTCCACATTCTCTCCAATACTTGTCATTTCTTTATGTATATACCCCATGCTCATTGCAGCATTATTTACAGTAGTAAAGACATTAAAACAACCTAAGTATCCTTTGATGAGTGATTGGATAAAGAAGATATGGTACATATATAATTAAACACTATTTAGATATGAAAAAGATAAAATATTGCCATTTGCCACAACATAGATGGATGTTGAGCATTATGTTAAGTGAAATAAGTCAGATGAAAGGAAAAAAAAAAAAGAGAACCATATGATTTCACTCATGTGGGATATAAAAATAAATAAATAAATAAACAGGCAAACATGGGTGGACATGGAGATTATTATGCTAAGAGAAATAAGCAACTCAGAGAAAGACAAATATCATGTGATTTCACCTATATGTAGAATCTAGTGAACAAAATAACAAACAAAAACACACTCATAGATATGGAGAACAGTCTGTCATAGGGGTAGGGAAAGGTGAAGGGATTAAACAAACAAACAAACAAACAAACAAACAAACAATAACAACAAAAAACCTTCATAGACAAAGAAAACAGTATGATGATTACCAGAGAAAAAGAAAGGGGGTTGGGAGAAGGTAGAAGATGGTAAAAGGGGGACAAATGGTGATGGAAAGAGACTTGACTTGGGGTGGTGAACACACAAAACAATATACAGATGGTGTATGATATAATTGTAGACCTGAATCCTATATAATTTTATCAACCAATGTTACCACAATAAATTCAATAAAATTTTAAAAAGAAAACAGGCAAATTGTAGATACAGACAATATAGGAGAAATGAATCCAGAGAGGGTAATAGGAATCAAATACAGGTGATGAAAGGAAACTAGAGTTTGAGTAGTGAACACACAGTAGGGTATACTGATGTTATATTATAAATTTGTACACCTGAAATTTATGTAATATTGTTAACTAATGTTATCCCAATAAATTTAATTTAAAACAACATAAAGATAAAACATGTGCTTAGAATAGAGAAATTATAGATACACTATATTTTAAAAATTAGCCACTATTTATCTAAGTGCTTACCTAAATCCTAATTCAAACAGAAACCTAAGAAAAATCTTCCTTTTTCATTGCAAAACATTTAAGATGAAACTTGTATACTCCAGATTGCAAAATACAGTGCATTTTGAAAAATTAGCAAATAAATTGCCTATTTGCAAATTATTTGACTGGTATGTTAGTGACTTAAAATGAAAATTGGTTCTCAAATTATTAGTCTTTAATGAAGTAGCAACTTTAATGAGAGAGTAGTAGTAACCATCATGTTGTAGAATAGGAGAACACAATTAGTCAAAAATCTGTATTAAAGGATGCTTCTGGTTGCTTAGACTGAAATGACATGGCAGGGAAGGATTGTGGGGTTTCTGGCAAAAAAATGAACTTTCTTAGTCCACCTAGTTTGTGGTATCCATGGGTTACAGGCATTCCTGCAGGCTTTGCTTCTGGGCATGGTGGTGCCTCCTACCATGACTTCTCTCACAAGCAGAGCCTCAGCATCCCTCCTGTTAAGACTACCTGATATTGACCTCTTCCCAATGAGAGATGAGGAGGTAATGACCATGTCAAAAGAATATTTATGGAGAATTGATTTAGCTGAAATATTAGGGTACTAAACTGAAGCTCCTGAATCATATGAGGATATTGGAAGTGACTGCCAGGTTTTAGAAATTTCCAGTTGATCAGATGTCAGTTAACACGAAGTAGCAGGTTCAATGAATTTACGGAATGTCACAAGATTATTTTATGTGAGGCAGCAGCAGGAGACCTTCACTATCTTTTAGCCATATTCTCAATCAGCAGGTAATATCATTGGTATTGCCAATATTTTCGTCCCTCCCCCCCCATTCCCTTTTTCCTTTCATTCATCCCATCTTCCTTCCTTTGTTCCTTAAAATCAGTGCAAATCTCTTATTATAACTCTTTAATAACTTCTATATGCATTGCCCACTGCTTATTTCCACAACACCATTTAGAAAATGCTCTTCACAGCATCATAATTTCTAGCCATATGACCTCCTTTTTGTCTCTTAAACATGTGAAATTCAGAGTCTTTGTATTTTTACTGTCTGCCTTGAATATTCTTTCCCCAGACTTTTGTTTGGTTGATTATCTTTTCATAATTTGGGGCTTGATTTAAAGTTTACCTTCTCACAGAGACCTTATGTGGTTGTTGTTTTTTTTTTTCCCCAGCTTTATTGGTGTATAGTTGACACAGAGACCTTATTTGACTACACTTTTGAGAGAAGTTCACAGAATCAGAACACAAAACTAAGTAAAGTAGGTATCTTAATGTATTCCCCATCATATAACCAGCACGTCTAACTGTGCCTAGCACATAGTAGATATTCAATGATTATTTGTTGAATAAATGTTTTTTCCAGGCCCTGTGGTAGCATTTAAAATATACTGATCAACAATTTAGAGGTAATGTTCATAGTTGAATTGGAAATATATATATGTATACTGGATCATAATAAGTATATCACAGTAAATAAATAGATAAATAAAATGCTGAAATAGAGAATGAAAGGGAAGTAAAAGTTAAATGAGAAGAACTTGCCAGGCCTGTGTAGCTCAGTGGTTGAGCATCGATCCATGACCCAGGAGGTCACAGTTTAATTCCTGGTCAGGGCACATGCCTGGGTTTCAGGTTGTATCCCCAATAGGGGGCATGCAGGAGGTAGTCAATCAATTTTATTCTCTCTCACCATTGATGTTTCTATCTCTCTCTCCCTCTCCCTTCCTCTCTCTGAAATCAATAAACATATTACAATTTTTAAATAAAAAAATAAACAAGAAGAATTCTCTGAATGATTTAAATTAATACATGAAGAATAAGAAGAGATCAGCCATGCCCAAAAATATTAGGACAGGAAGCAGCATGAGCTAATTTTCTGAGCAGTTAAGAGCTTTGTGTGTAATGGGGAAAATTATTTCATTCTGAGGATGGGGGGATTTATTTCAGCAAAATAATGCAAACATTTAGGGCCTTGTAAGCCATGGGGGTAATTTTTGCATTTTATCCCAACTTCAATGTAAAGATATTAAATAGTTGAAGCTGAAGATAAACTTATTTAATTTTTTAATGTTTTAAATTTTAAAAGTCTTCTGACTTTTGTAAAATAAAAGATAGATTGGAGGCAAAGACTGAAAGAGGAAAACAAGAGGTCACTGACTAATATAACAGAGATGTCAGATATGTAAGTGGGGAGTTGTGATTGGTGGCATAAACAGAAATTAATGGTAGGTTTGGTATAAAGTTTGCAATAAAAGGGAGGAATCAGATTTGAAGTTGAATCAATAACTGGATATTGGATGAGAGTGCATTTTTCTAAATTAGAAAAAAACTTGGAAGAAATAATGGGGTAGTTGCCTGATAAATTATGAACACTTACATTTGAAAGAATGTGAGCTAATCAAGTAAAAATGTCAAATGAACAATTGGATGCATATGACTGAAGCTCAGAGAAAATGTCTGGGCTTAATATATAAATTTATTACTCATTAGTGTATTGATCTTCTTATAGTCAAGAGAAGTATGATATCATTTAGGGACAAGTGTAAAGAACACAGAGTGAAGTATCAGGGCCTAACTTTGAGGAACACCAATATTAAGATTTCAGTTTTAGCACAGGGTCAATAAAAAAAAGATGACAAAAAACAAACAGTGAGATAAACTGTCATCTACACTAATAAAAGAGAAAAATGAAAATTGACCGTACCTCCATGACACCCACCAGCTAATCAGGAGTGAGTATGCAAATTAACCTGACAAAGATGGCGGTGGCCCCACGCCCCAGCTGCTCCGAGCCTGTGGGAGTCAAAGAAATCGGGGGAGACGGAGAAGTCAGGTATCAGTGCCTGAGGCTGGCTGCAGCCCAGGAGACGAAGAAGCCGCCTGCCCCATGACCCCAGGCCGCAGCCAGCTGCAGAAGCCGCCCACCCCACGTCCACGTACCCCACGTCCTGGGGGAGACGGAGAAACCGGGCGCCAGTGTATGAGGCTGGCTGCAGCCCAGGAGACAAAGAAGCCACCTGCTCCATGATCCCAGGCTGCAGCCAGCTGGAGAAGCCGCCCACACTGCATCCCAGGGAAGACGGAGAAGCCGCCCACCCCACGGTCCTGGGTGCCAGTGCTTACAGCTGTGGCCCAGGCGAAGCCACCTGCCCACCATCCCCTGTGAAGCTGGCCTGGGTCCTGGGTGCATATGGCTGACTAGAGGAAGGGAAGCCCGGATCCTGGGTGCCTGTGGCTGGCTGGAGGAGGAAATCCTGGGTCCCAGGTGCAGGGTGGAGGCAGAGGTGGTTAGGGGCAATCAAACCAACAGGGCAGCAGTTAGGGACAATCAGGCTGGCAGGCAGGCTAGTGGTTAGGAGCCAGCAGTTCTGGATTGTGAGAGGGATGTCTGACTGCTGGTTATCCCCTGAGGGGTACCAGATTGGAGAGGGTGCAGGCCAGGCTGAGGGACACCCCTCCCCCCCACCTCCATGCACAAATTTCATGCACTGGGCCCACTAGTGTATTATAAAAGAGAAAATTGTCTCAAAGATGAGTACAAAATCACAATTTGAATACTTCAGTGAGGTGAGCAAAGATGAGGACAAAAAGATTCCACTGAACTTGGTAAATTTTCTGAGGATATGTAGAGATGAAAGGCATAGTGGAGTGAGCAAGAGTGGAAAGTGGGAGAGTAGAGAGTACATATGCCAGCCTTTTTGAAAGTACAGCTTGAAGGAAGGTTGAAAATTAAGAGGATTGAGGAGAGGAGAAATTGGGATCAGGAGGCTTTTTAAAAAAGACATATTTTCCAACTCCTATTTTTCCAACCATAAGAATTTATAATTATTGTTCTGTTTGAAATTCTATAGTTGGAAGAACAAAGAATTCAAATAATGAAGTCTTAAGCCACAGAGTTACTTAAGAATTATTCTTTTTTTTTTTTTTTAATTGATTTCAGGGAGATGGAGAGAGAGAAACATCAATGATGAGAGAGAATAACATTGATTGACTGCCTCCTACACACACCCTATGGGGGATCAAGCCCACAACCCTGGCCTATGCTCTTACCAGGAATGGAACCATGACTTCCTGTTCATAAGTCAACACTCAACCACTGAGCAACACAGGCCAGGCAAGGATTTTTTTTTTTTAATATATTTTATTGATTTTTTATAGAGAGGAAGAGAGAGGGATAGAGAGTTAGAAACATCGATCAGCTTCCTCTTGCACATCCCCTACTGGGGATGTGCCCGCAACCAAGGTACATGCCCTTGACCGGAATCGAACCTGGGACCCTTGAGTCCGCAGGCCGACGCTCTATCCACTGAGCCAAACCGGTTTCGGCGAGGCAAGGATTTTTGATGAAGGTACTCAACAGCTCATTATCGCCATCAAGGTCCTTGGTCATTCTCTTTTTTTCCTTTACTGTCCTTAGTACATTGGCCTTTTTTCCTTAAATGTTTAACTAATGGTCACCATATGGCTCAAAGGTTTAGGAATACATCCACTTTTGGGGCAGGACAAAGGGTAAAATCAGCACTTCTCACATTTATAAGGACGCAAATATCTTCTCAATCCTCGACATGGACTTCTATTGGAGTCTTATTGGCGAGAACTTTGTCACACAGCAATTTATAATTGCAAGGAAGCCTACAAAATTAATGGCATTTCCAGCTTCTTGATTATTCTGAAAATAGGAGAAAAAAAATGCTATATGTTCATGAAAATAATCTGCAACAGGTATATAATAGAACAATATTAGCATAATGTGAATATACCAGCTTTAAAACTCAGAAAATGGTATCAAATAACTTCTGGAACACCCTGTTCTATAGGGGAAAAATAAGTAGCATTTCTCAAAAGGGCTTTGCATGTGTGGTTTTAATCAGTATTCTCATATATGTGACCTACTACCCAGAAGATTGGTATCAGTCATTTTGGAAATTTCTAAAAATTTTGAAGGAAAACACTATATTACAGTAGTCTAATAATTGAAAGTTCAAAATAATTGTTTTACAATAGTGAGGGCTGGTTGGAATAATCAATATATTACTCAGTATACACTCTGTGTTCTTAGGTTTGCTTTGGGCTCTTTCTACTTCTTGATATTATGTTTTATACCCTTCTTGAAATATATATATATATAGTTATCCCATCTGCAATATTGGTTTCTTGAGGAAGTTCTTTATCTTTATTTCTTGCCTAACATTTTTTTTTATGGTGATAGGACACTTTATTAACTTCTGCAAATAATGGAAGAAATGATTGATTTAAGTAATGAATAATTGTGATATAATACTGCATATTTTAATTAGGCTTATATGTGAGCAATGAAGTTTGAAAAGCATGTTTTCATTATCCAAAGAAACACTTGAAATAATGACATGAAAAGACTCCAAGGAATAAACACATATTATGTTTAAAATATTAAATTACCTGATAGATGGCATGTGATAAATATTTCTGGACTTCTGATCAGAACACCAGCACACAATTTTGTATTTCTAGTTCAGCTAACCAAAGAAAGTGACTTCAAGGACCACTGCCTCTTCCATGGCTTTTTCTCCATATACTAGTAAGTGCCACATAAGTTGTCCACTGGCTTATGAAACTTTGTGATTTTTATCTCACTAATGTGATCTAATTAGACTCACTGTGGTTAGAATTAGATAAATTGCTCAGGTATATTATTTATTGTATATTTACTGGAACATTGGTAACTCAGCTTTATTGAAAGAAAACAAGTTTTGGTCTGCCAGTTCCTGAGATATATAACACCAGACCTGATCAATTTTAAACTATCAATAACTTAACAATGAGCTTGCCAAATTCCTGACTATTTGACAAGTGCCTCTCAAAAGCCAGTGCCAGCCAGATCCAATTCAAAGGCAGTTCAAGTTTATTAACCTATAAGGTTGTCAGACTCCACAAGTTCTCCAGGGTACAGGCTGATAAAACTACTCATTTGTAAACATGTGCTATCGTTTAAGAAACCATGGGTGCAAAAGGTGGAGCTTGAGCCACAGAGGATTATTTCTAGGCCTTGAAACCTGGTAGAATTCACTGTGCTGAACTTCACAATTTTTTAGGAATAGTGTTCTTTTTCTTCCTTTTCTCCCTTTTGAAATGGAAAATCTATAACAGCTATCCTATTCTTGCTTCATTATTGTATTTTGGAAGAAACGAATTTGTTTTTTAGGTTCACAGGTCTATAGGTGGAAAGAAATTTTGCCACAGGATGGATCTTACCCATGGCCTCATCCTCAGATGGTTCAGTGATGGGCAACCTTTTGAGTTTGGTGTGTCAAACTTCGCCAAAAAACTGAGCATAACTCGGGTAGTGTGTCACTTTGAGGAAAAAACGAACTCCAAGACTCTAGTCGCAAATGTTTCATCCTCAGGAGCAGCAAATGTTTCATCCTCGGCATGCAGCCGCCTCAGCGGCCGCATGTCATCAGAAATGGCTACGCGTGTCAGTGCTGACAAGAGTGTCATAGGTTCGCCATCACTGGAACTTTAGATGGTGAGATTTAGAGTTTTTAACCTGATGATATTTAGATTATATTTTGGATTTTAGTTGATGCTGTAATACAACACATTTAGTTAATCAATTATCTCGTCTTATGAAATGTTTTATAGTGGTAATAATAAAAACAATGTGACATTGGTGTCAAACACATAGATCATTGAAAAAATGGAGGACTCAGAAATATGTATAAGAATGATGTTGTTTTGGCAAAGGTACAAAGGCAGTGCAGGGTATATGGATACTATTTGCAACAAATGATTCTAGAACAAGTAGATATCCTTATTGAAAAATTAAACTTTATACTATATGTTGTATATCAAAATGTATCACAGACCTAAATGTAAAATATAAACTTTAAATCTTCCGGAAGAAAATATAGAAATAAAGTCTTTGGTATCTTGTGATATATGTTTATATGTAGATACAACACCAAAAGCATGATCCTGAAGAGAACAAATTGATTAACTGGACTTCAACAAAGTTAAGAACTTCTGCTCTATAAAAGACACTAATAAGAGAATGATAAAACAAGCCACACACTGGCAAAAAATGTTTGTAACTTTATGTTTTATAAAGACATATTGAGAATATATAAATTCTTTCAAAACTCAATAAGAAAATAAACAACTCAATTTAAAAAATGGGCAAAAGATTTGAATAGACACTTCAACAAAGAAGATATATAAATGGCAAATGGGCACATGAAATAATACTCTCAATATCACCAGTGATTATCAGTATACTAATTAAATGCACAATAAAATTCCAACACACAGCTGTTAGAATGACTAAAATTAAAAATACTAACCATGCAATACGTTGGAAATGGTGTGAAGAAACTAGAGCTCACATAAACTGTTGACAGGAGTACAGGATACAACTGATTAAAAAGCAATTTGACGATTGCCTAAAAAGTTTACAACTTCTCCATGATCCAATAATTCTACTTCCTCTGTGTCCAAACAAATAATTTTGCATAAATATTCATAATAACTTTATCTGTAGTAGCCCCAAACTAGAAAACAATAAAATGTCCAGCAACAAGTAAAGGTGCTAACAAACTGTGTTATATCTGAATAATGGAATATCACTTTGCAATAAAAAAGGATGTACATACACACCACAGCTATGTAAATATAAATTAATTATGCTGAGGAAAATAAACAAAAAAAGAGTTTATATTGTATAATTCCATTTATATAAAATTATACAAAATTGCAAGTAATCTACAGTGATGAAAAACATGAGTGATTATCTTAGGATGAAATAGGGAGCACGCTGGGGAATGAAAAAGGGCAATTACAATGGGAGTAAAAGGAAACTTACGGAATGAAGGGAATATTCATTTTCTTAATTTTGGTGTTGTCTTCATAGGTAGAAATATATTTTTTAAACTATATACATTTTAAATATGGGCAGTTAAATGTCAACTTTTTTTTTTTTTTTTTCCAGAGTAATATCGTCAGCAGTGCAAAAAAAAAAAAAAAAATCCAAGTCAAACAAGAAAAGCTTGTATAATAGTCAAAAAGTTGTTTCTGTCTCTCAAGGCAGAAATATGTGAAGAGCTGAGCAAACAGAAATAGAGATTAGGCTAGTCAATCATGGATCTCAGAGTAGAGATGAACAGTGCTCCAAAAGACATCTTTAATTGTGCTACATCCTTAGGAAATCTAGTTTTGGTATAGATAGATAGATGATAGATGATAGATGATATAGGTAAGAGATAGATGACAGATAGATAGATAGTTACATAGATATACACATACATATATATTTAAAATGTGACTTTATAAACTTGGTTTTGTTTTTCAATATTTCTATGCCTTAATTAAAGTATCCTGCTGGCTTCAATTTGTCCCATTGCCATTCAGTGACACTTTCACACCTAGATCTAACCAGTGTCTGTTGGGGAATTGATGGGAACTGGGCCAGAACAGCTCTGCCAACATGCTGCTATATATTATGAGAGATAAACCCAGATCGTCCTAAGATCTCACTTTAAAAAAGTAGGTTAGGTTTTCTCTTTCTATCACAACCTTTTGGAACTAATTTTTCTTTAACTTTCTCCTTAGTATTTATTTTAAATTGTTATTATCTAAGTACAAATACAGCGTGAAAAGGATGTAATTATCCAGGATAATATGATCATATCTCCAACTAAGGCACAGTTATGAACCTTTCTATGAGTGTGAAACATATGTGCATTTCTTAGGAAGTTTTATTTATTTTATTATGAGCAATTAATTATCCCCATTGTGTTTTGGCATCCTTAGTAAATATTCTATCAAATCATGTTTCTCTTTTATTTTATTTTTGTGTGTGTGAAATATATATATATATATATAGTCTTTTCAAATGCATTACAACTACCAGGTTCTATACTACAGTTCAGTAATACATTTGATAGAAGTTATGTATTTTTTTTAGGTAATGATAAATATACATGAAACACTTATTTCAATGGGAAATTTATCAAGTATGATAGATTGAAAAGATATTGTAGAGACCCAAGAATGTTAATAACTGGAAATTGAATTTGCTTTGAAAAATTGGATAAAGTATACATGAATTAACAGTTAATGAATTTTGAATTATATTTATGTAACAGAATACTAATATAAGCATGAAATTATTGAGAAACAATAGCTACGGTCATTGATATTATAGAGCCATTAAAATGGAGTGACTACATTAAAATAAGATACATTTTTATTACATAAATATATATTTTTATTTATTTATGAGAGTAAGAGAGAGATAGAAACATCAATTATGAGAGAAAATCATTGATCGGCTGCCTCGTGCACTCCCCACACTGTAGATCGAACCCACAACCTGGGCATATGCCTTGACTGGCAATCAAACTATGACCTCCTGGTTCATAGGTCAATGCTCAACCACTGAGACACACCTGACAGGCAATATACATTCTTGACTTTTGTTTTTCTTGCAAAGAAACACAAAAACAAAAAGAGATAAGGTCTTAATGTTCGAAACCTAAAGTATCAGAGCTAATGGGGAAGATCCCTTGTACATTCAATGCCATTGTAATAACTAGAGCATGCTTTTTTTTTTTAATCCTCAACTGAGGATATGTTTTAATCTTTTTTTTTTTTTTTTTTTTAGAGAGAGAGGAAGAGAGAATGAGAGAGAGAAAATTGATCAGTTATCTCCCTTACATTCCCCTACCTGGAATAAAACTTACAAGCTGGGTATGAATCAAACCTGCAATCCTTTGGTGTACAGGATAATGCTCCAACCAACTGAGCCACATCAGCCAGGGGTAGAGTATGCATTTTTAATCATGTTTGAACATATGATAAATAAAACAAATATCCACACACATAACATCATTGTCAATACTGCTAAAAGAGCATACAACAAATTATAACATATAATTAAACACATATAATATAAAAGTGTATTTTTTGCAATAATTTACATTGGTGCATTCATATTTTTACTAATAACATAAATACTACCTAATTTCTTTCTTCTGTCTAAATAATAGGTGTCAATAAAGTGATCCATTTAAAAGGACAACAACTGAACATAAAAGTAGGTAATTTTTACAAATAAGACAATCTATATATATAAAAGCCTAAGCGATCGTCGCAACCAAAACAACTGAACAGACCACCGAACAGGCTGCCTAGGGCAACCAGGCCAGCATGGGGGTTAGTGAGGGATGACCAAATGACTGAGCAGTGGACTGTGTGGGGCAACCAGGCTGACAGGGGGGTTAGTGAAGGATGACCAAATGACTGAACAGAGGACTTTGTGGGGTGACCAGACCGGCAAGGGTGGCAGTTGGAGGTGACCAGACCAGCGGGAGGGGGGCAATTGGGGGTGACCAAGTCGGTGGGGTGGTCATTTAGGGGTGACCAGGTCGGTGGGGGGGGGACAGTTGGGGATTATCAGGCCAGCAGGCAGAGGCAGTTAGGGGTGATCAGGCCGGCAGGGGGGGTCAGTTAGGGGCAATCAGGCAGGCAGACAGGTGAGCAGTTAGGAGCCAGTGGTCCAGGATTGTGAGAGGGATGTCTGACTGCTGGTTTAGGCTTGATCCCTGGGATTCTACCTTTGGCCATGGGTTATGTTGTTGCTGGGGGCACTGTTGGCCCTGAATCTGTATTACTGCACACTTGTGTTTGTGTTCCACACCCTGTACGACAGCAACTTGTGTTTGTGTTCCACACCCTGTACGACAGCAACTCTAGCACTCCGGTACCCCTCGGCTGATACCAGAGAGTTTGTTTCAGCCCAATCCCCACAGGCAAGGCTGAGGGACCCCACCTGTTGGAGGCACCCTGCTCACTCTGCAGATGCCGGGGAGGGACCATGGGAGGTAGGATCCAGAGTGTGTCCATCCCATCTCATCCAGTCCTGCCTTCCAGCCACTGTCTAACTAATTTTCTTTCAATGTGCATGGATCTGTGCATCAGGTCACTAGTATTATCATAATACCCAATATATATTGTGAAGCAAATATTTTTTTGACAATGTGAGTTTCTACTGGTTACTATATCTAAGCTATGTTGTGCTATAAGAAATGTGTAAAATAGCATGGCCAGTATAGCTCAGTGGTTGAGCATTAACCTATGAATCAGGAGTTCACAGTTCAAATGCCAGTCAGAGCACATACCAGGATTGCAGGCTTGGTCCCCAGTAGGGAGCATGCAGAAAGCAGACAATAAATGATTCTTTCTCATCATTGAGGTTTCAATCTCTCTCTCCCTCTTCCTTCCACTCTGAAATCAATGTGTATACATATATATATACATATTGCATAAAATATATAGCACATAGCAATAAATTTATGTTTACTTTATTATGAAAATTGGTGTGTAGTAGAAAACCCATATTGAAATTTTTTATGCAATTTTTATTTGGATTCAGTGGTTACATATTTTTTAATCCTCACCCAAGAATATGTTTTTCACTGATTCTAGAACAAGAAAAAGAGAGAAGGAGAGGGAGAGAAATGCTGATGTGAGAGAGAGAAATTGCACCTAATCCAGGAATTAAATCGGCAACAGGGTATGTGCCGTGACCAGAAATTGAACCAGTGATTCCTGGGATGAAGCTATAACCAACTGAGCCACTCTTATCAGGGCTTGATGGTTCCATTTTTAAGTATTTATTCTAAACCATAATCAGATATGTACACAGAAAATTAATTACAAATTTAATTGATATAGTATTTTAAAATATTTGTTAATCACATTTTTATTATACTTAACATAGAGAAATAGAAATAAGCAAATCTTTAAGAGGTAATTGGTTAAAGACATGGTGTTATACAATTAGATAATCATAATCATTAAATTTTATTTTATACTAGAGGCCTGGTGCACAAAATTCATGTTCAGGTACAGTCCCTAGGCCTGGCCTGTGATCAGGGCCATCTTCCCCAGCTGACCACATCCGGCTGCGCCCCCCAACCGCCACCCACCCCCAGTTCCCCATTTGCCATCAGGTGATTGGAGCCTGCTGGCCAGGGGAGGAACTGAGAGGTGGGCCATTCTGCACACTCGCCACTCCTGTCCCCACCATAGGTTGCCCTCTGTATGTAGGGCGACTGGTGGGATAGGGGCCTTGGCCTGGCACCACCCACATCCCCTGACACCCACCCCCGGTTCCCCATTTGCCATTGGGTGATCGGAGCTTGCTGACCGGGGAAAGGGACCAAGAGGTGGTCAGTGCGCCTCATAGTGACTGATCGAGTGGTCATTCTGGTTGTTCCACTGTTAGGGTCAACTTGCACATTACCCTTTTATTATATAGGATAGAAGCTTGATGCACGGGTGGGGGTCGGCTGGCCTGCCCTGATGGGGGCCCCGGGTCAGTGTGGGGGCCCCACTAGAAGGCGGGGCCAGCTGGGGTGAGGGGCCAGGAGAGGTTTTTCTGGTGGTCCCACCCCTGACCAGGTTGGGGGTCTCCACTGGGGGATGGGACCAGCCGGGGTGAGGGGCAGCGGTCATTCTGGTCTCTGGTTGTTCTGGTTGTTCCACCATTTCAGTCACTGGACTTTTATTATATAGGATGGGCATATTATTAACATTCTGAATGTTTGCAAATGATAGAAAAAATAAAATTATGTTTTGCAATATGTAAATCATGTCTGTAACTTTGTAACATTTTCGTTGCATACTTATTGCTTTGTATAATTATATCAATAGATATGATATATAAATTCATTAAAAAGTATGCAAAAAATACATATAAGGACCTGGCCAATATTGCTCAGTTGATTGGGCATCTTCCCATGCACCTAAAGTTTGCCAGTTTGATTCCTCATCAGGGTACATGTCTGGGTTGCAGGCTCAATCTCCAGTAGGGGGTATACAGGAGGCAGCCAATTAATGTCTCACTTTCACATTGATATTTCTCTCTCTCCCTATCCCTTCCTCTCTCTCAAAAAAAAATATCTTGAAAAAATACATATCAAAATGTCTACTCAACAATGATTATAAATTGACTATGGATTATAAAAAAAAAATCATTCTATAAGCTTTTTAAACATTTTCCAAATGTTTTACATTGGGTATATATTACTTTAGCAATTAGAAAAGAAATATTATATATTGCTCTCTGAATGAAGTTTTAATTTTTTCTGAAGGAATATATATATATATATTTATATATGCTATTCCTTTTTCCTTCTTTCTTGATAATGTGCAAGAACTTCTCAGACCAGGATTCTAATAACTGATTACATAGAGTTTTGCCACGGTTGTTAGCCATTGAGCATTTTTATTCGTCATGTCACCTAATGGAAGATCTATTAGGAATAGTATAAAGCCATTGACAGTTCTTATTGACCTTTTCATGCCCTATGACTCAATGTACAATAATCATTAATAGATTAAATCCTAAGGACTTACAGACAGGCAGTATGAAATAAGCAGGGATGTGGGGGAAAATAACTGAACTACACTTAAAATCTTCCAGGGAAAGCAGTATCAGAATAAAAGATCTCAGGATAAATCTAGTAACAATTTCCAAAGTGAAAATCAGGGATTCATTCTCACCCATCCCCAAGGCTTCACACTTTTCTTCTACCTTGTGGCTTATCACAGTTATGCTTATTGTCTCACTTTCCTGTTTAATGTTGTAAAATATGTATACACACCTTTAACAGCTGATAGCTCAATTTTGAAAATGAAATGTATTTTAATAATCATTGGAGAAAATCAGCTCCTTCAGTTCTATAAGGCTATATTTTTCAAACAATTCCTTTATATCTTTCACTAATTTTAACAGGTGATTTTATTTGGTTCAATGTATGGATATTCAAAACTCTTGCTATTTTCAAATATCACACATTATTATGATTACATGGATTAGAAAATAAATGGGTTAAAACTGCAAGAATTTAGTATCAATAATAGCGTTCTAAAGATTCTTGATAATACAATGATATATTTTTTTAACCTAATAATTTTACAGCCAGGATCCTTGGAAGACTCTATTTGGCCCTCATTTATCTGTTCTTCTGTGGCAGAGTGGACAGTAGCAAATTTTGGAAAATATTTTCTTTAACAATGACATTTTGGGGGTTCAAATAATGTCTGCTTTAGAATCCTCACCCTCCAAAAAAAAATGGTACTCCTCTCTCTGTACCACTGACTTTTAAACCATGTGAGCCTGATTTTAGGAGTTGGTAGGCTATCTGTAATTCTGTTCTTTCTCAGGGCGATCACCTCAAATTTACTGCAACTACTAACATTCTATTGAAAAACTAAAATGGAAGGAGAACTTCTGAAAGGTCTACATTTCAGCTATAAGTGGTTGAATAATTTCCATTGAACAATGCCAGTACATCAGCAGGCAACATTTCTATTACTGTATTTTTCAACGTTATATATTAATGCTTTTTTTTTTACAGTGGGCCCACACTGAGGAACATTATAAAAATATAAGGAAGTTACTATTTATTGTTGTAGCATTCTGGAAAAAATCTTATGAAAAAATTTCAACCTGAATTCACATTTAAAAAGAGTTGTATTTATAAGAAATGTGTTGTTTGCATCTTATATACTGTGTGACTCATTATTGCTCTATTTCCCTTGTCTTATGACATATTAAGCATTGAGGAAACTGGTCTTGCCATTTGTTAGGCCTACAGAATAAGACCATACAACATTCACTTGAAGCACTGAATTTACCCTTAATTTTACTTTTTTAGCTGGTAAAAATTTTATAAAGTTATATTTGGGTGAGATCAGTAACTTCTGGCAGTAAGAAATAAGCAGGAATGTGGGAGGAAATATCTAGCTATAGAACAGGATTTGTGAAAATATCTAGCTCTAGAACAAATATTAGTGTTCCCCTTCCATAGTGGAGAGTGGAGTTACTCTACACTTCCTGTCTTCTTGTAGATTCTGCACCCATGTGATTGCATAGAACTTGTGGGCAGAGATTAAGTATGCTACTTCTAAGCCTGAGCCCAAATGTTACCTGTCATCCTCTCTCTTCTTAGTGATGTATATTGAGAACTACACATTGATGATGGAAGATTTTTCTGCCATATTGGTTTTCTAAATAACTACATTGAGGATAACACTTTTTTTGTTACTCTCACCACCCCACTAACTGAGATTTACATGAACAAATATAAGGCACTGTGGCCAAAGCACTAAAATTTTATAGTTTTTATAGTTTGAAAAATGATACGCCAAGGTGTATATTTTGGGGGTTTTCACATACAACCTGCTTAATGTTCTCTGAGCTTTCAGGATTTGTGATATGGTGTCTGAAACACATTTTTTACTCATCATCTATACTTAACTGTATAAAATTGGCAACTAATTGGTACTACCATTTCCCAAAACTGCACCATGTTATCTAGTAGTGAAATATTTGGTGAAGCTGATTAAGATTGATTGAGAAGTAAACTATATATTTACTGAGCCTACAACTCTATTGTAATAAATTAAAAACCAAAAGTCAATGTTTGTTGATTGTTACTGGTCATATTTAGCAAAATGTTTGAAAAAAGAGATTCACTTAAGAAAATATCAGCAGATCTGCAAGCCAAAATAAATCAAAATATAGAATTATCCAGAAGTTTGAGACTTACAAAATACTATAGAACGGAGTAATTCTAACGTCCAAAGAGTAAATTATGAGTATGAAATGTCTGAGCTATAAGGCTCAGTAAGACAATCCTGTGGCAAAAATTAAAAACTGTGATTCTTAACTGCTAGTTTCAGGATCCACATTTAGAAGCTTAGAACTCAACAGTCCCCTAACAGGAAGTAAAAACAAAAAAACACTGAATAGGCTGAAAAATCAAAAACTCTTCTTGGATTAGTAACAGAGGGAAGGACACAGGACAACCCACTACCATCAACATTGGGCAGACAGACAGGTAAGTATAGAAGTCAGAGCTCACTGGAGCAGACACCGGAGCAGAGAAACAACTACGGGAACCAGTGCTGGGGTAGAAAACCTGACCTGTAATTGACCAAGTGCTGGACACTCTATGTGGAGACTTCTGAGAGTTAAGTACTCCATGGAAAGCCAGTCACCAAAAGCCTCCACAATATTGTGAGTTTTGCCTACAAAGGCATGACTAAACTCCCACAGTAAATAGAGAAAACTACCCTCCGCTTATAGCACAGGAAAGTAAAAGGGAACCATTTTGAAATATGTGAAAACACTCTGCTCTTCTAACAATGTCTGCCCATAGGAGAAACTAGTTAACCAGCACGTAACCTACTGGGGAGTTATCAAAATCCAACTGACCTTTGGAAAGGGGATATCCAAATCCAGCTCATTCTATCAGTCTTGTTGCACCTAAAATGAGGGGAGAAAAAACATAAAAACACTTGTGAAGTTCACAATGTAGAGGCACAGGTTCATGAAACCTAAATGTGCCTAGAGAATACTTACCCTCCCCTCACACTTTGTTACTACATGACTATTTATAACAGTTCCTTTTGCCTGGTACATAATATCCTGCTATCAAGAAAATATTACAAGGCATACTAATATGCAAAAAAAAAAAAACCTACAAAAATACAATATTTAAAACACTATGATGAATATGCTAAGAACACTCCTGGTAAAGATATACAGTACACAAGAACAAATGGGCAATGTGAGCAAAGAAATAAAAGAACCAAAATAAATGCTAAAGATAAAAAATACACCAATAGAAACAAAAACTGCCTTTGATAATATTGTTAGTAGACTGGATATGGCTGAGTAAAAAAAAATCTCTGAGCTTGAGGATATATGAGTAGAAATGGAAAACTGAAGAGCAAACTAAACAAAGACTGAATAAAAAGAACAGACCATCTGATAACTGCAGTAAAACTACAAATGGTAGTTTTATAATGGGGATATTTGTGGGGAGGAGAGTGTTGAAAGAAACACAAGACATATTTGGAGCAATAATGACAGTAATTTCCTCAAAATTTCAGACACCACACAACAAATCCTGGAAGCTCAGAGAACATTAAGCAGGATATATGTGAAAAAACCCCAAAATATACACCTTGGCATATCATTTTTAAAACTATAAAAAAAATCAAAGAAAAAGAAAATTTTCTGAAAGAAGTAAAAAAAAAAAAAAAAAAGATAAGATTGCATGCAACTTCTCCTCAGAAACAATGCAGCAAGAAGGAAGTAGAGAGCACTATTTAAAGTGCTGAGAGATTACTGATTAAGATGGTGTTAGAGGTAAATGCAGTACTTTAATCCTCCTACAACCACATAAAAATTAAAACCAAACTATGGAATAACCGTAAGTCAGACCACCTGAAATCTAGCTGAATGGAAGTCCTAAAACTAGGGATTTAAAGGAGTAGCCAAATTGAGACTAGTAGGAGGGGTGGAGGCACAGAGCATGTGGTGTTTTAAAATCAGGAGGTATATCTAGGCTGTGAAGGTCCCCACTGAGGAGTGAGGGGTCCCAATCCCACATCTGGCCTCCCAGCCCAGGATCCCAGAGCCAGGAAGAGAAGTTCCCATAACTCCTGGCTGTAAAAACCAACAGGGATTGAGATTGAGTGAGATGGAGGGCTGCTGGAGTCCCAGGCAGTTCTTAAAGAACCCATGCAGACCTACTCAGACTTGTTTCTCTGGGCAGCAGCTTGAAAGTAACCAGGGACATACAGTGAGGAACTGAAATGTTTGACATCAGGGCAAGAGCTGGGTTGGGGTAGGCAGGGGATGGGGGTGGAATCTTTCTGCAAGATAAAAGTGCTGGCAGAGGCCATTGTTCATTTTCTGAGACACTGCTCCCTCCCTCTCTACCCCCCCCCCCACCCATCCCAACCTTTGGACCAATAGAGTCAGCAGGTGGCCTCCATATATGAGTCTCCATCAACCTGGCTCACATTGTTAACCCTGCCCTGGTGATTCCCTGAGACCCCGTCACACCAAACTTTCTAGCCCACCCAGTGTCTTTTTTCATACAAATGGCCTCTTTTGCCTCATGCTTAAGACTTTCCTAAAATCACTCAAACAAGTAGGATCTGGCTCCTGAATACTCGATATCCCATGCGTCTTTCCAAGTGGCCCCTGGCCTGGCACTAGTGGCAGCCAGCCTTGGTCCATAGCTTGGCTCTTCCTGGTCACCTCCAAGCCCAGCACAATTAGTAGCCATCTGCAGATTGCTCTGTAGCTTATGCTGGGTGGCCCCAAGCAGAGTAGGTGATGGCACCTCCTGGGAGGCCAAGAGCCAGTGACCCTAATGGATAGCTTCAGACCACACCATATTACACCACTACAAGCGGTACACTCAATGGGCACTAAAGCAAGACCTGCTCCAAATGGTCAACTCCTACACAGCAATTCCTCCACTGTAGTTGGTTGGCCTGGGGTCAATCCTTCCCAGTGACACCAACAACAGTCAAGGCTCAACTACAACAGGATAGTGCACACAGCCCACACATAGTGTACCTGGAGCTCCCAGCTCAAGTGACCAGGGAGGCTATGCCACTGGGGCCTACAGAACACCTATCACATAAGGCCACTCTACCAAGTCTGGGAGATGTAGCAGCTCTACCTAATACATAGAAACAAACATAGGAAGCACCCAAAATGTGGAGACAAAAACAAATCCTAAGTGAAAGAACAGGAGCAATCTCCATTAAAAGAACTAAATGAAATAGAGGCAAACAAACTACCAGATTCAGTGTTTGTTTAAAACAATGGTTATAAGGATTCTCAAGGAACTCAGTGAGAACTTAGTGAGAAGTTCAACAGCATGAAAAAGGACATAGAAACCATAAAAAAGAACCAGTCAGAAATAAAGGATACACTAACTGAAAAGAAGAATGGTTGCAATAGAGTAGATGAGGCTAAGAATCTAATCAGCAATTTAAAATATAAGGAAGCAACAAACACCCAATCAGAATAACAAAAACAAAAAGATTATTAAAAAATGAAGGTAGTGTAAGGAACCGCTGGGACAACTATAAGCACACCAACATTCACATCACGGCAACGCTGGAAGTAGAAGACAGAGAGCAAGAAATTGAAAACTTATTTGAAAAAAAAAATAATAACAGAAAACTTTCCTTACCTGGTTAAGGAAATAGACATACAAGCCCTAGCTGGTTTGGCTCAGTGGATAGATCGTCAACGTGCAGATTGAAGGGTCCCAGGTTCAATTCTAGTCAAGGGCACATGCCCATCATTGATGATTCTATCTATCTCCACCTCTCCCTTTCTCTCTGAAATATCCTTATTAATAAAAGCCTAAGTAGTCATCACACCGTGATGCCCTCATGCCGTCACACCATCATGCCCTCACACCGTCACAGGATGACTGCACACACAGCAGGCACATGCAGGTGGGTGGGGCTGGACTTGATGCTGTGTGCTTGGTACAGAGTCTGCCTGGGAATCCTGCCTCCATAAGACAAGGCCTGCCTGGGGGTCCAGCGAGGCCTGCCTGGGGGTCCCGCAGCTCTGTGTGGCAAGGCCTGCCTGGGGGTCCCCCAGCTCCATGCAATGAGGCCTGCCTGGGGGTCCTGGGGGTCCCGCCTCCCAGTTCCACGTGGCATGGAGGCAGGACCCCCAGCTCCAGCCTACCTCTTTGGGGCAATCCATTGAGGAGCCCCAGATGGTGGGCAGGGCCTACCTTTTGGGGCAATCAATTGCGGGAATCCTGCACTGTGACAGGGCACAGGCCAGGCTGAGGGATCCCCACCTCGAGTACACAAATTTCGTGCACCAGGCCTCTATATATATATATATGTTCAGGAAGCACAAAGAGTCCCAAACAATATGAACCAAAAGAGGCCCACACTGAGACACATCATAATTAAAAAGCAAAAAATTAAAGGCAAAGAGAGAATGTTAAAAGCAGCAAGAGAAAAGCTGTCAGTTACCTACAAGGGAGCTCTCATAAAACTATCAGCTGATTTCTCAATAGAAACTTTGCAGGCCAGAAAGGATAGACACAAAATATTCAAAGTGAGGACCTACAACCAAGATTATTCTACCCAGCAGAGCTATCATTTAGAATTGACGGACATAAAGAACTTCTCAAACAATAATAAGCTAAAGTAGTTCATTGTCTCCAAACAAGTATTACATGAAATGTTAAATGGTCTTCTTTAAGAAAAAGAAGGAAAAAAAGGTCAATAATATGAATAATACAAATGACAATAAATACATATCTGTCAGCAATGGAATCTAAAAAAAGTAAAATAAATGAACAAGCAGAGCAGAAACAGACTCATAGATACAAAGAACATTTTGATGGGAGGGATGTTGTGGGGATGGGTGAAAAAAGTAAAGGGATTAAGAAATACAAATTGGACCTGGTCAGTGTAGTTCAGTGGTTGAATATTGGCTTATGAACCAGAGATAATAGTTTGATTCCCAGTCAGGGCACATTCCTGGTTTGTGGGCTTGATCCCAAGTAGGGGACATGCAGGAGGCAGCCAATCAATGATTCTCTCTCATCATTGATGTTTCTATCTCTATCTCTCCCTCATCCTTCCTCTCTGAAATCAATAATAATATATTAAAAAAAGAAATATAAATTGGTTATTACAGAATAGTCATGGGGATATAAAATACAGCATAGGAAATATAGACAATAATATTTTAATAACTATGTAAGTGTCAAAATGAGCACAGGATTTATTGGGATGATCACTTAGTAAGTGTTATAATGTCTAATAACTGGGTTGAACAGATGAAACTAATACAACTTTGTATGTCAACTGTAATTAGAGAATAAGAAATGATTTTAAAAATAAAATGTTGGGAGAGAAAAACCCACTACCCTAGAATTCTATACCCTGTGAATTTATTCTTTAAAATGAAGATGAAATAGAGATTCACACACACACACACACACACACACACACACACACACACACACAGTGTTTTTTCTCACCAATTATTTTAGGTAGTCACAAAATAGCGATAATTCTTTCATAGGAGAGATATTAAAGTTAAGAAAACAGCCCTAACTGGTTTTGCTCAGTGGATAGAGCATTAGCCTGCAGACTAAAGGGTCCCAGGTTCGATCCTGGTCAAGGGCATGTACCTTGGTTGCGGGCAATTCCCCAGTAGGGGCTGTGCAGTAGGCAAGCTGATCGATGTTTCTCTCTCATCGATGTTTCTAACTCTCTATCCCTCTCCCTTCCTCTCTGTAAAAAAAACAATAAAATATATTAAAAAAAAATAAAACAATGGAATGTATAATAACTGAGAATTATTTATCAGAAAGGACTTTCAGTATCATACTGGAATATGAATTTAATAGGAGGAAAACTCAAAATAATCCCAATTAATTTTTTATAATAATGTATTACAGAAGAAACCATGAGACTGCTTATAAAAGACTTCAGTGATTGTTAAAACAAATTTTGGCCTTCTGTATTTGCACTAATAAAAACAGTCTAAATGGGCTGAGGATAGTTTTCCCCTTGAGACAGAGGGAGTATGAATGGGTGCTGGAAGAAGGAGCTACAAAGGTATTTGGTGATCAGGGGAGTGGGCCAATACAAAAATACATGTCTTTCTACCAAAGATTTTGGTGTGTTATATAGTGTTGTGTAGCTTGGGACAATATTTTGTTTTCTTTCATTCTGTATTGGGCCATGTGACTATGTTTGATCAATACAATACAGACCAAATTGATCTACCTACTTCTAAGTCTATGTCGTCTTCTTTGATATTAGTATCCATGACAACCTTTGAAGCCAAACATTGTAAATGATAGAAAATCCATTACCCTTGGTTAGAAATAAAGTTCTGTTGTGTTTACCTACTGAAATTTGAAAGTTAACCTAATGATAGCAGCTATGATTACCTTCTATGTCTACAACCCATAAGTTTATTACCATGTGATATGTTACAATGAAAGTCAATCATAGGCTGAATTCTGCCAAATGTTAAAAATAAAAATTATTAGTAAGAAAATACATAAGCAGCCCCTGTTCTCTAAAACTATCCTTAGGCATTTTGATAAATTCCTTGAACAAAAGGAAGGTATGTTTCCTAGAGGCAGACAAAATAATATTCTCATGGCAGAATAAGCCAATACTTAAGTTGAGGCTCTTCAAGTCTTCAAGTTTGTCCCTCCAATTTGCTGCTTTTGTTCCCAAAGATGTTGTCTGAATTCTTAGCTTTTTGCTAGGCATGGAATCCACACACATCTATAATAATAAAAGGGTAATATGCTAATTAGACCGGATGTCCTTCCTTCCAGGCAAAGCCGCAGAGGACAGGGGCTGAGGCCAAGGCCTTTGCACACATTTCATGCATCGGAACTCTAGTGTCCATAAAATTGATTGTAGATGTCTTGCCACCTCTCCAGTATTCTTCTGTAATGGACATTTCAGCTCTAGTCTTTGTTGTCTTCTTAGTTTTCCAGTGCCATAAAATAGATGACTTATTTGTATCTATGTATATTTTCTGGTTTCTCTTTTTACTTTGGGTGAAAAATATTCTGCAATAAGTTATTCCATCTGCACCTCAAACCTTTACCATTTGTCATATATTTCCAATGAAACCCAGCACCTAGCACTGGCCATAAGACTTCGCAGAGGTTATGTCCACACAGAAATATAAAACAACGATTCTACTTATTCTTATCCTGAATTTCTTCACATGTGTGGTTATCTAGCTATATGTTTTGTCATTTCTTATAAACCACATTGAGAAAAGTTGCCACAGGTACAAAAAAATACAGGATGCGGCAAAAGTAGATTTACAGTTGTGAGTATGTGAAACAGTTTATTCTTGTATTATTATTTATTAACTACTAGTGTTCCCGTTGCAGGAAAAATCCTGCAATAGGGTTTCCTGCTGCACTCTACCCCACCCCGCCTGCTCTCCTCCCTTGTCTCCCGCCCCGCCTTCTCCGCCAGCCTGCCTGCTTTTCTCCCTTTTCCTCCAGCCCGCCCACTCTCCTTCCTTCGCCCCCGGCCCCGCCTCCACTCCTCCCTTCTCCCCCGGCCCTGCCTGCTCTCCTTCCTTCTCCCCTGGCCCCGCCTCCGCTCCTCCCTTCTCCTCCCCCCCCCGGCTTGCTTGCTTCTCTGCAGCTTTGCTCCCTTCTGCAGCTGTTGGCTTCTTTCTACGCTGTCTTGATATGTAAATTAGCCGCCATCTTTGTTGGGGTAATTTGCATACTTGTCCTGATTGTTTGGTGGGCGTGGCGTGGCTGGTGGGCGTGGCTTGGGTGTAGCGAAGGTGCGGTCAATTTGCATATTTGTCTATTATTAGGTAGGATTATATTATTTTCCATATGAAAAACTTTAAACTTACTTTTTTTCCCATCCTGTATATATAAACTATGTCTTTCTAGAATGTATTTCTAAATCCCGTACCTTGGAAAGTATTTAAAAATTAGCCTTTTTTTTAATGATTCATAAATTTGTACCATTTGATGCCCCTCTTATTTTTTACCATCAAACAGATAGACATTGTTATATTTTATTTGTGGGTCATTGTTTGCACTGCTCATCTAAAAATAATTTTAGCTGGATTCTTGTCCTGTGTTTTTTTCTTCTTCTTTTTTTAATTAGAAAAATCCCTCAGCTCATGAGGTGTCAGTTTTCCTATCGCTAAAATTAGGTAGTTGAAGTATTTGAATTTAAATGGTAAGTTCTGTTCAGCTACAAAATTTACTATCTGGTATTAGGGTTAATCTGTGCTGAACTCAACATACACATGTTAAAAGGAAAGAGAGCCAGATAGAAGTTAAAGCAGTACACATATCTTTTATTTAAAATATGTATTGCAGTAGGGGAAAAGAAACTCTGGAATAAAAATAGGCTCAATGTGTTTGTTTCAAATAGAACAGGTAGGAATTTATTTATTTATTTATTTATTTATTTATTTATTTATTATTATTATTTTTTTTTCTTTCAATGCTGTTCTTGTTCTTCAGTCTATGTTGTTCATCTTTTCCCCTAGATGAGTGAGCTCATGTGATACTAGGAATACACTTATAGGAACTGAAAATGAGACAAGCAATAATGGTTATGCTGAGAGGCAAATGAATCAGTCTATAGTGAGCTTCTTTCTGGGCCAACAGTTCTTTTGAGTCCAGGTTTCTATGTCCAACAGTTGTTAATGTGTTCAGCAATGATATTTCAGTTCTGGATGGTGGACAAATGGTGGTATTGCAGCGTCTTCCATCTCTGGACTGTTTCTCTTCTGACTTCATGGCTGGAGCACTCCTGTCAATTCCTCTCTGTTGCAGGAATCCACATGTATCAGAGTTGTTTTCTGAAAATATACAAACATATTCTCGACCAAAAGTTAATAAAGGAATATTTTCTATAAATTTGACTTGCGATCCTTTCATTTTTTTTGCCCAAATGATTTTCCTTTGGCTTGTTTTGACACCATCTATGTTTTACCTGGGTGACTTGCTGTTCAGGTAGGAATTTATACTCAAGTGTGGGGGTGGGAGCAATTGGTGCATGGGAAAGTATTAAGAGGAGATATCAAGTCTGGGGGGATTTTGACTGAATGACAACAGAATTCTTGTTAAAGGCAGGCTATGGTGATCAGATATTACCTGGGGAGGGGGGTATTCAATTTTAGGAGTTTTATCAGATATAAAAGGTGAGGAATTATCACTAAACTGACTTAGGATTCTTGCTAAAATTGAACACTACAAGGTAAGTCTTGTTGAGGACAGGACTCGGGGGAGCCTGACTAAAGTTTGGTCAAGCAAATAGTGTTTGTCATACCCACAAATGAACTATTGTTTGTTCTAAAGGTTTCTATAATCTGGACAATACCTTTTCTTTTCTTTCAGTAGTATACTAGTAATATTTTATTGGTCATAGACTTCTTAAATGTACTGCTTATAATCTTCTAAAGCAACACAATAGAATTTTTAGGAAGAGATCCTTGTTAACTAATTAAACTCAAGTATGCCTCAGTGGTCACATTTAAGAAGCTATTTACATTTTCAAGGACCTACACATTTATTTTTAAATATTTTCTCAGTAGGTAATCCATGATGTGAACTGAAAGCAGTATCAAAATTTGTTTGCAATTCACAACTAGTCCTTAATTTTTTTCTGTTTTTTTTTATTATGATTTAAAACATATAACATACAATTTTCCATCTTTTTTTTTTCAATTATAGTTCGCATTCAATATTATTGCCTCCTTATGTTAGGTGCAGTTTCTTCTCATGAAATATCAGAGAAGAAATATTCTGATTATTGAAGTTTCTTAACACTATTAATAACCATAGTTACTGTGCTTATGCTGCATCAGCAATGGGCTAAGTACTTATATCTTTTAGGATAGTCCATCTTGTGGCAAAATAACAAATCTAAAATCTCACTGTTTTACATAAGCAAAGGCTTATTTCTTCTTTATGCCATATGTCCACCCTAAGTTGGCTGCAACTCTGCTTGACATCACCTTCATGCTGGTATGAAGCTGATGGACCAGCTCTGCATGAAGTATTATCAATCTTGTGGAAGAGAGAGAAAAATAAAGATATAATGGAAAACCACACAATTGCTCCAAACTTCTGCACACATATGAAACACATCACTGAAGCAGGAATTTTAGGGGGATATAGGCAGGCTTAGGGATTTTTTAGAATTGGGGTCCATGAAAAAACACAGGGCCACAGACTGGGAGAAGGTACATTTCCATAACACACGGAAGCCAGGTGCAATGACAAGGCAGCAGCAACAGGTATATTTCCATAAGACAAGGGAGCTGGAAGTAGCCAAGAAAGGTCATATTTACAAAATAAAGAGAAGGAAACCCTTCATTCAGGAGAAGAAGAAAGCCCAAAGGAAATAGGAAAACAATAAGGAAGGAGTGGGGGAGGGGAGAACTTCACATGTCCCATGTGAGGTTCAACCTTTGAGCTCAGGAGTTACTATAGTAACCAGTCTAAGGGAATAGTGAGCAATCAGAGGGGATATCAGGCACCAGGATCTGCAGCCTTTATACGCCACAGGGAAAAGGAACTCAGTGGGACTCTTCCCCCTCCCTACATGGGAGTCCATTCTGTGGGACTCTTTCCCCCCTCCCCACGTGGGAGTCTGTACTTGCTCTTCAATAAATCTCCACCTTTGCTATACCACTTTCTGTCCGTGGATTCATTCTTCGATTCCGGTGGACAAAGAATCCAGGTTCCAGTCCAAAAATTTGGTATCATCACTTTACTCAATTACAACAGGCAAAAACGAATCTATATCATTGGCCTGGTGTCACTGGGGAGGGGAAACAAATCTTCCTTACCATAGAAACATTCAATATTGTACAAAGTAATACAGTCTATCAAAGTCTGCTTAAATATGTTATTTATATAAACTTTAAATCAGGCTTGAGAGTAGGTATTTTTTTATTTTAAATATGGGTAATGAAAGTGCTATGTTTGTCCCTTCCTTTCTCCTTGCTATACTTTGAATTTTGGATATTAGGAGAGTCCATCAAAGTTCCTAGTCGTTTTCAAAGCCCATGATTTTAACTTGTAATCATTTGGGCAAATTTTGAGAAATTGATTATATTATTTTATGGAGATGTCCTGAAAATGAGTAACAATGATCCTATCTAATAAAAGGGTAATATGCAAATTAACTGTCACTCTGTCACAAAGATGGTGGCACCCATAGCCACAAGATGGTGGCGCCCAGTCCCCCAGCCCTGCCAGAGTCCCCCAGTCCTGGGGGGGAGGGGCGGGGGGCGGCCGTTGATAGTGGGCAGCGTGAGTGGCCTGGCGGAATGCTTGCTTCCTCGCCGCGGTGACGAGGCAAGAGTCCCGCCCCGGCCGCGGAGGGCCTCTGGGGGTCTAGGGGAGCTGGCCCGCAGCCTCCACAGCTGAGCTCAGGCCCAGAGAGGAGATGGTGGGCCCGCCTCCCATGGAAACAGCGTGGCTCCCTCGCGCCTCCCGTGGAATTGGTGCGGCTCCCTCCCGGCTCCCATGGGTGCTGGTGGCGAGGCAGAAGCCGCATGGCTCCCATGGAAGCAGCGTGGCTCCCGGTGGCACGCTGTGGTTCCTGCCAGCTCCGGTGGAAACGGCGGGCAGCCTACTGTGTGCAACATCACTCGATGGGCTACTAGTATAGTAACAGTAATAAAGATGATGATGATGATGATGATAGGAAAAACACAAAATTAGCAATGATTTTTTTTTCAAACATTGGGAATATCTTTGTCTTATTAAAATATATACTCTAGATAACTTCTAAGCATTAGGAATATCTTTGTCTTATTAAAATATATACTCTAGATAACTTCTAAGCATTTAAAATGATGTTTATTTTTTTTAATGGAAAACTTTAACAGTAAATAAATTTTAGGTAGGGGGGCTGGGTAAAAAAAGATGAAGGAATTAAGCAAAGAAAAAAACAACAACACAAACAAACAAACAAAAAACTCATAGACAGACAACATCATAGTCATTACCAAGATAAAATGGGGGTTGGGGGAGGCAGGAGAGGGTAAAAGAGAGATAAATGGTGAGAGAAAGAGACATGATTTGGGGTGGTGAACACACAATACAATATACACACGATGTTTTATAGAATTCTACACCTTAAACTTATATAATGTTATTAACCAATGTAGCCCTAATAAATTCAATTAAATTTTTGTTGTTTTATTTTCTTAGGGAAGTAAAAGAACAGTGAGTTAAATTCCAAGTATAGCAAGGAGAAAGGAAGGGGCAAACATAGCACTTTCATTACACAGAAATTGGGAATTTAACAGTTGATTAGCTATTTGAGTATCTGAGTGGTTCCCTTGTGTTTTACATTCCTTTCAGCTTAATTAATGACTCACTCTGCCTTTTAATCTGCCTTCCTTAGATTATTAACACAGTAGCATTGTTTATTTAAGGAGAATTACAGGGAGGTGGGTATAAAATAGTATTGGTCAGTTATTACCCATATTTAGATGTCTAATAACATCTTACTAATTTATATTCAGACCTCATTTCATATTTAACATGGTTCCATGGTTTGAATACAATATAGTTTCTAAACTTTATTACTCTTGAATTTCTTCAGAGATTTCAAAATTGTTTTTTTATGAAAAAATATATTTTTTAAGTTCCATAAATAAAGGATAAAATTGAATATGTTTCATATTCCTTGAGCCAGGACTTCCATATAAGGATGATGATCATTGACTTAGAACAAATAAGATTCATATTAACCTCAAATACTCAGGTAAAATGGTCCAGTGTTTAAGAAAACAAAGCATAGTTGAAGTTGGTTGCTCTGTTGGTTACTATTTTTTTCCAACCTCTTCTATTCCCACAATTTCACTTTTATTAAACTAGGAAAGCAAAAATTTAAGTCGCTCTCTCTCTCTCTCTCTCTCTCTCTCTCTCTCTCTCTCTCTCTCTTTCTGTCTGGAAGCTATAATAAGTTGTTAAATTTAATTCTTTTACTTTTTAAATTTCATTTTTAAAAAAACTCTTCAATCTCATATTCAGAGGTTTTACATTAGATTTAGTTTGTCCTTCAAAACTGGATTGGAGAGTCATGCCAACACATATGGTAACTCCTGGAACAGTTTGTAGTTTGAACAACCTACAGAAATCATAAAAGCCATATTTTCTGTCAGTGTTGTGAAGCCAAAATCTGTGGTTGGAAATGAACTTGAGCTTGTACCTGAAATTTGTGCAAAAACCCATTTAGTGATCTTATAGTCTTAGAGGTGACATATCCTGAATGATATGTTAATAAAAGCTACCCAAATCTTGATTGCATCTCAGTGAAAATAATTTTTGAGTTTTAGTTTGTGTTTTTAAATGCGTACTAGTTTTATGATGTTTAAATTATACTTCAAATCAAAGTTAAGCTCAATATCTTATCTCTGATAACCTTGTCTATACTAGTAGGTTTTATTTGTTTTGATTTTCTTCAGAAGATAATAATATTTGAAATTTTTCTCCTTAATATAGTTTCCAGTTTTTCAAGTGTACTCTGTGTATTTATGTAAAAAAAATTCCAGGCTTTCTTGTTATGAGGTGTGAGTTGTGAAATAAGCTAGTAAAAAGCTAAATAAATTTTTGGCATCTACAATGTCTGAGCTCTATGTGAATAGGCTTTGATCTTTCAGAGGGAACACAGTGGATAAGAAACACTATAGCAAATTTCCAAAGCCTACAAACTTCTGGCTGTCAACAATTGCCACTTCAAAGAATCTTTGACAACAAAGCTGATGACAGCTAAGAGGGTATCATGAGGAGAGTTTACAGTAAATAAATATCTCCTTTGAGGCAAATTTGGTTTTATAAACACATTAGTTATTACTAGATGGAGTTTCAAAGGCTGCTCTACAAAGCCTGTTTGAGAAATTGCTTTGTGGCATTACTGTGAAGCCTTTGTTTATATATAAAAAAATAATTCTTATTCTGGCTCGTGTGGCTCCCTTGGTTGGAGCATCATCCATACACCAAAAGGTTATGGGTTCAATTCCAGGTCAGAACACATACCTAAATTGTGGGTTCTCCTTTTCACTTTCAAATGCACACAAATAGCTACATTTGTGTTTTTGTTTTGTTTTTTGTTCTCTATAACTTGCAGTGAGAATAATGTGTCAATTTAGCCTAGAACATAATCTGTCATTGGAATCTATATATATAAAAGCCTAAGCGATGGAACGACGGAACAACCGGTTGCTATGATGTGCACTGACCACCAGGGGACAGATGCTCCCACAGCCAACCTCCTGCAGGCCCTCCCCCCAGCCAGCTGGCCCCGATGTCGATGGCCCCAATTAGGCCAGCCAGGCTGAGGGACCCTACCCATGCACAAATTTGTGCACCAGGCTTCTAGTCATATACATAAGAGAAGATAGTCCACACC